>NW_019384648.1:162661-265943 GCF_000671375.1 Centruroides sculpturatus | reverse complement strand
TTCGTCCTTACAGTTTTCTTTTATTATCCTTTTTATTTTAGTCTGTTTAATTTATCTAAATTTTCATTGTTTGCTCTTATTGGTTAGTTTAAATTTAAACTCGACGATAATAGAATTTACAAATGACTTGATTTATTTAAGACCGCGAATTAACAAACTAAACAAATAAAAATACTACGTTCCTAATATAAGTTTATATTAGAAACGTAGTACAGTATTTTTATAGTAAGTTTATAGTAAATTAAAAATTTTAAGATTTAAAACTTCATATAAAAGTCAATTTGAATTTAATATTAACGATCTTAATTACAATTGGCTAATTTAAATTCAAATTAACGAATGATCGCTTTGATTTTAAATTACTCAAAGACGCCACTCAAGTGTGAAATTCCTCGGAATTTCTTTACTTTTTATCATTCTACTGCTCATAACGTGATAAAAATATAAATTGCTGCTACCACATACATATATATATAAATACACATATATAATATTGAAATTCAATCGATCCCATTGCGTCAGTTCATTACGTCAAACGACGAGCATTACGTTGTTAGAAACGATATAGGAAATCTGGGTGTGGATCTTTGTTTCTAATGTAGTACTTACCTCCCGCTTAATGAGGCATGACGTCACCGCAGTCACGTGCCTAACGGTTCTTCTAGCTACCCCACCAAATTTTTTTTTTGTTTAATATCTTCATTAACTTATTGGTTTTTATGAGTGTTGTTGCTGTAGCTACAACCGAATCCAGAATCGATACTCATAGAGATGCGATCGTTTTCTGTTATCCGAGAGGTGCTACCACAGTAACAAGAGGAGATTCCTCATAATTAATTAATTAATCGTCAAATAATAAGATAATTAAAACATGCCATTTAAAATGCGCATAATTTAAAGAGGGGGAGAGGAATCGTCTTTAATACGATTGTATTTAGTAAAGAGTGAAAGGGAGGGAGGGAGGAAGAGAAAAAATCTTGCAGAACAACCAATTAAGACAGTAATGCAAGGGAAAGTAAAAAAAAATTTCACATGAAAGAAAAATATAAATAAAATATGTGGAGGGGAAACAGCTCCTGGTTCTTATTAACACTGTGAAATTATTTTAGGAAAATACAGAAAATTCTGAATTAATAATGAACGTCTTCTATTATTCTTCAAGAAGAAAAAAATAGCACTTTTTTCATTTTTTTTTTAAATTGGTAGAACAAGATTTACTTTGCTCTTCGTTCATTGACACTTGAAGGATGGTGTCTATTTTTAACTTGTTTTGTTTATCGAAAGGAGCTTGAAACAAGAACTGCAATATTGAATAGAGGATGGTTTATATAGGTGACAATGATATGTCAGCGATGCCACAGGGGACGTGTGGCTGATGGGCAGTTTATACTACAAACCGTATGCTCTAGGGGACCATGCAACAGGCTGCTACGACTCTGACATGTTTACCTTCTCCCTACGGAGTGTTGAAACCGGATATTTGTTATAATAATCGTTTTATGTAGATATTTAATAGCAATTATGAAGGAAAGATGATGGAGAGATTCATGTTTCTTTAATTATATGCACACACATTTTTAAACACAATTATGATTAAATTAAGCACGCTTTAGTAGCTTATGAAAAGATGATTTATTTTTAAAAATTTTTGATAAAACTGTTTATAAATTTTCTAAACAATTTATCTTAAGAGCTATTTTTTATAAATTTAATTTTTGTACCAATCAAACAAAGTTTACTTACGATTTTTTTTAAATATAGCAAAGAATAGTACAAAGGTTTATTTAATTTCGTTTTAAATCTAGTTATTCTTTAACTAAATAGAATAAAATTGAATTTTCACCTATTAATTAATTATAAAAAACCACTTTAACATCGCCAGCAACCTGAATTGTAGTTAACATTTTGGCAAAGGTATAGAGGAGGAGGAGGAGCAGGAGGAGTAGTAGTAAAAAAGGAAAAAAAAAATAATTGTACCGATTCAGTCTATAATTAAATTTTTTTAAAAAGAGTTAAATTTAAATCTGGCATAAAAATATCAAACATTACTTCTTTTTTTACTCCAATTAAGAAGGTGAAGACGTCAGCAAGAACGATGAGAGGAGCAAATCACTTCAAGAGATCTAACAGAAATAGCATTAGATCTATAGTCGGTACTTTCCAAAGTCAGGAAATCTTATTAAGATCGAAGTAAATATTTCCATCCAGAAGAACAGATTACATCACCCAGACAACAGCATTTACTTTACAAACTGCGTCAATTAAAAGTAGATTGTCGATATTTACTTTTGCAATAGCGTGGTACATGATTTTTCTGGAGTGGAGTGAGAGCGAATCCGTGATATATGCTGTTTATAACACTCGATATAGATAAAAGAGGCTGTTAAATTATTATTCGAAAGGTCATTGCTAAGGTTTTATAGTTCAATGAATGCCAATAAAAAAAATAAAAGTAGAGGAAAAAAACGAAACCGTTCGAATGATCGCTCATACGTGAATTCACAATTCACTAAGGATCGATAGAGATTTTTACGGCTTTCGTAGCACCGACTCTCTTGCACCAAACAGATTCCAATTGTTGAAGTTTTCCAGCAACTTGGGATTATTTTCTTTTGTTAAAGTTGCGCCATGTGACAATACTTGTTTGTCCTGCACAGTTTTGAATAAAGATTTCTCTTCGTCATCCCTATTCTCCACGGGTTAAAAAGCTGAGATACCTTGTGATTTTTTTAAGAAAAAAAAATATATTCTTCTATTGCTTTTTTCTTTATTTATCCGACTTTTTGCATTACTTATTTAAGTGAGATTTTTTCTTTATTTTTTACTGTTTTAATTGGTGAGAAATGTTTTATTCATTGCACTGTAATTTTGTAAAAACTTGTAGTTTCAATGGTGTTGCGCTTTTACAGATGCAATTTCTGTTTTCTGTTATGAAAATTATGAAGTTAACTTTGTTGCAGTTTCGTTGATACTTTAAGAAAATCTGAAAAATCCCAATTAATCCTCTCGTCAGATAACAAATTTATCTTGGTAAGAATATCAATCAGCAACTCTCGTCTAATGATGGTTAAAGTAGATAAAGCGAGAGAATAATGCAAAGATTTTAACCTAATCTTCAACTTTAATTAAATAAAGCACCGAAAGTGGTACGAAAGGATTAATTCTGCTTGCATTTTACCATTCACTACAAATTAATCCCCGTTTGGATACTTTTAATTGAATCGATTAGCGTATAACCGTGAAATATCATCTTGAAAATTTTAAAATATTTTCAATTTAGTAAGTGTTCTGTACTATAAAATAGCCATTATAATACCACAATAGCTTGTACAGTGCGTAGTAAATGGCTTTCTCTGAAAATAGCCTCGGGAGGATTACACTCTTGTCAAATATTAGCTTTACTGAGGGATTCGTATTAATCGAGAAAAGTGCAAAGTTTGCGCTTGAATTTTACTCCTTAATTGCTTACAAGCTACTTAAACTTGTTGCATTTTAAATTTTGATAAATTTTATATGAAATCATTTTAAAATTATAGAAGCTGGCAATGTCTTGTGACCTATCTTAGGTTGGAAAAACAGAAAAATTTGTTGCCATGATAGTAAGGGCTCATGATAGTTATCCACTTATCAATAATGACGGAAACAAACAGGCAATAACGGCCCCTTAGAGAGAAGTAAATAATGTGCTGCTATAGTAAAGTTACAGAAGATAAAAAGTGACTTTAGTCGAAGCTACTTTTTTTATCGACTTCAACACGCAAACAACTACTTTGCTATGTACACAAATTTTAGAATTTAATGCTAAAGAAGTAAAGTATAGACAACGCCTAGTTTCATTAGAGAAAAGGAAGGGCAGAGAAGAATAAAAAAGGTAGAACAATAGGAGGATTACGAAATTTCATCTATAGACAGATATATGAATTATAAGGGCAGATCACGTAAACAAGAAAACATTTTGCTGTATTGCGTGATGTCTCCATTCAAACATCACTTGTAGCATGACTTGTGGTTTTTGTTACTGTAGATGTAAGGTCAGAAATAGTATAATAAAATGAATACTTAAGTTAGGAGACAAATCATTGTTCGTTTAGAAAGAAAACTCCCCTATTCGATGTCGTTTGTCGAGTCAGAACCAACAGCTGCATCTGACGAGGCTGCAGTATTTCTAAAAGGAAAAACGACAGAGATTTGGGGAGCACCTGTTCACTAGAGGAAATTGTCTGGATGCTACAATTAATTTCTGCGTGCTCGACACTGTAGAGTAATGATGGTAATTTTGCTAGACGTTATTACGAGAGAGGGGTAATGAAAACACAATTACCTAACTGCGCCTCTTCACGAATAATACGACAACCTCGTTTAGAAATTGCACCATTGGCACATTTTTGCGTCAATGGACGACATCGTGTATTTTTAGCTTTTATATATTATACGAAGTTTTGAGTAAAAAGAAGATTGCTCCATTTCTATTTTTAAAACTTCAAATCGGAATAAACTCCAAGATATACGCTGTTTTTTTCCCTTTCCTGTTCTCTCCTCTCTCTTTTACTCTTTTCTCTCTTTCTCTCTCTTTCTGCTCTTCCGCATCAATTTAGTATAGGTGAAGCAATTCTGTTATTAAAAAGAAAACACATTTTGAACAGACAATCTGCAGAATCTCCCAATATGTTTCCATTAAATTTAAAAGACATTTTTTAACGCCTTTCTGGATTTTAAGTCAGTTCTTTCTCCAAGGCTGACTCGGCAGTATATTCACGTGATAATATAAATCACACTTCTGCTAAGGAATGTAGAAATACTGAGCAATGTGCCAAGTAAGCAGCATATCCACCTTACTGATGATCTAGAAAATAAGGTTTTTTTTACACTAAATACTTTTATAAAAAGAAAAATTTGCTGCTGGATAACTGATAAAAAAGAATCTTTAAGGAGATATCATAGTTAATTTATTATTTATCGCCTGCCATGAAAGCCACTACTACGGTGACAATTATAGGTTTGTTATTCTGTCTTCTTGAAAGTTTCATTTCCAGTTAATCCGTTTCTTCAACTCTTAACTTCATTTTACATTTAATTTAGCTGTATAAATGTGCATGACAGTACTAATATGTATACATTATAAACAAGTTATTTTAAAATTTTGTTGAGTTATTTATTTAAAATTTTTATTATTGCTTCAGAATTAAATTATTATAATAAGAAAACGAAATTATTTTTAAAAAACAAATTTTTAATTTATAAAATTATAATTTCTAAATGAGTTTTAGTAGTAAAAGGTCGGCTTCTCTGCACGACAAGTGAATCGTAAGGAGAAGACGAATCAACATAATTACATTTTTATTTTAGTTATTTCTGTTAAAGATTCTATTAATTTGTGTATTATTTTTGCCTAAAGCTTTCAATTTAAAACATTTTATACTTCATTTATAGAGTTATAATCTTAAATTAATTTTTAGTATTTTAAAAAGATAAATTACTATCTTTAACATCAGTCAAGCCATGAGGGATAGGTTATTATTAAAAAATGTTATTAAATTTTTTGATCCTTATCAAGCAAGTTATTCGAAATAATTTTTTTAACTTAAAGTATTAATTTTAGATAAAAATAATATAATTTAAAACCATAAAAACAGTTTTAAATAGCTTTTTTTTAAAAAAAGGGAAAAAAATTAAGTGGTGGCTTCACTGCACGACATCAAAGCCACGCGGGAAAGACTCATTTAAAAAATAGTTCTGATTTTTAATCAAGATAAAAAATTAATAATAAATTCTATTATAATCTAATTTTGCTAATAATTATATCCGTTAATATTTAACAAACTAAATATGCATGGTTGATTTTAATGATAATTTATTTATGGTTTCTAAATTATAAATTTTTGGCAGGAGATAGCTACAATGGAGAGTATCAAGTGGGAAAAACGATATTGAGGCGAGAGAAATTAATAAATATTGTATTGTTTCTTAATAAAACGAGGACGGTTGGATCTGTACAGGGTGCCAAACAAAGCAAATTCGTTCTAGACAATGACTAGTTCTAAAATTTCACGCTAATTTGAGCAGTACATAAATTACAGGGCTTAATGCCCCTTAATTAAAGATTCGAGTTCTTTTGCGAGTGCACTAATTACATAGTGGACTTACTCACCATAAACACAGGAAATGCAGTACTGTAGCTAATGTCATTAGTAGAGATGTGAATTTTTCATCGCGTTCTCTCACAGTATTTTTCATAACCTGAGCATCTACTAAGCTTTAAACTCGAAACTGGATATTTACGAAGATTCTCAAAGGTTTACGTTTTCTTAATACATCTAACCAATTTGTTATGCTTTCAAATTTTATCGACCGAAATTCTCTTTTTAATAGAATTTTAAAGCGCTTGTTAACGAGACAGTAATTAGACGGTTGTGAATTGAATAGATGTCCTTTACTTAAATATAAGGTTACTAATGTGTATTTTCTGATTGTAAAAGGTGCTAATGATAGAGAAATGTTACAGAATCCTCTTAATAAACCCTCGACGGAGCCTTTATACTAAATTCTTCTACTCTAACATCGTTTAGATGGATACAAATTCTGGAATTAATTTCTCCATCCGGCGCTTTAATATACGAAAAATATTATACAAGTAAGCAGCACTTCTTTCCCCAATTAAAAAAGTTTCTCCTTTTTTACGGATACAGAGAGAAAGAGACGAAGAAAATTGATTTTTTTTTAAGTGAAATTTCATCACTCGTGTGCTAACTAAAAAGTCGAGCACATTCGATATCTTCATCATCAATTATAAATAGCGAAGCAAATCAAATTCTGCACGATCGTTCTTCTGCAGCTTTTAAAAAAACAAGTAGTTATACATGAAAAATAGATCGGTAAAGAAGAGGCTCCTTATTAGATTTCGACGTACGATTTAACTTGGAGAAATATGAGGTCTCAAGGCAGATATACGTTATGAGGTAACAGGCTAGCAGACAGACTAATGAGGCAAAGGATATGGTTTGACCCAAGGCGTCCACGTTGTGTAAAAAGGTAATAAATCAAATCCTACTCCTATAAGAGGAGGAAGAATGCATTAAGTTAAAACACTCGAAAGGAGTCGAGTGAAGACAGCTTCATTCTTTCCACTCTAAACTGAACAGGTGTTTGCTATCTCAACTGGCATTTGACAGTTAAAATTTAATTTAATTAACTTTATAGTGGGATGTAGAAATTCTATTTAATCGTTTAATTCGAATCGTTTTAGAATATCATCTGTCAAGGAGAAGATGAAATGTCATCTTTAAACGAAAGGAGAAGAGAGCTATCCACTATCGATGGATACGAACACGGAAAAGGATGCCCCCTATCTGCAAAGGAAACGACAAGACGTCAAAATGCCGGTTGGGATGATGCGGATGAAACGAGAATCTGGGATCCGTAAAAGCTGAAGAAGAGGAGGAGGAGGAGATGGAAGAAAAAAAATACGTCAACTGCTCGGTTGCTTATCGGCGGAGAACATGTGTCTGCATTAAGTTTTGGACCGAGTCGGAAAATAACTGGATGGGTTATCGAGAAAGGAGAGCATGACGATCACAGTCAATCATCTTGGTGGGTTATAAACAACTCCGCTTCTTCTCTTTTCAGGAATAAAACAATATTTAGGTTGGTCTCGTAGCTTTAAAACTCGAAAAATATGCTATTCTATCACCCAATGCGGTTCTATACTCAACTCTGCATTCGTTTAGGATATTAAAAATAGATATCTGTAATTTCTCATGCATTTTTTACATTATCGATTCTGGTAATTGTCATAACGATAAAAATGCATTGAAATAAATCAGATAATGTTTGGATTTTTATATATAAGCATGAATTCTATATGTAATTTTTACTTAAAAGTAGAGACAGAGATGCAGAAAGAGATGAGAATTTGATCATTTTCAATCTTCCTCATCACTTTATTACTGCATATTAATATAATTTAATGCCAGAGTATTACTACATATTCCAATTATACCCATCTTATTTAATAATTGAGTAATACTACTCAACTCAACATCATCCATTAATTTTAGTCCTTCCCATTCTGACTCGAAACTACTATTTTATGCCAAATTAATATATTTATGAGTCAAGAACATTTAAAATCAAACCACAGAAAGGAAAACGAGTACAGAAAGACACGATTTTAATTATTTAATTTATCAAAAATTATATGTATAAAAATAAATTCAGATTTAAAACTAAATTTCCTTCTCATCTCCAGCATCCTTCTGCTGCTCATCGTCCCTTAAAAATCCATTAAAAATCGGATAAGTTATTAATTTTAACTTATTTTGACATGAAAAAGAAATTATAAATTTACATTTATATATTTATTTTTTTTCCTTTTTACTTCTTTCCAATCTTTGGTAAATTTAATTTTCATATCCCAAGTTGCAGAAGGAACATTAATACAAATTTACATTTACTTTAGATTACTTATTTTTATTTTCAACATTTGTCGATGACATCTTTTCATCGATTAGTTGTTACTAAAAAAATTACAAGATGAAGAGAATTAATGCTATTTTATATTATTACATAAGGGGAAGAAAAAAAAATAATTCCTCCTTAATGAAATTTTATTACTACAGTAGCAAAGGATGCTATTTGTGTATCAGAGATTGACCGGTCACATCTGTGTTAGATTCTGGGTCAGTTTGTTCTGTAGAGGTGTGCGGACACTCTAACGACTCAATTAGACGTGCTGGCTTCGTAACAAAGCTGTTTCAATCTTGATTCCCTTCTTTATTTCCAAGCTACGCATCGACTACACTCAATTTTACACGCTTAAATGTATAAGTAAACGACACAGGACTTAATCCCGTGTGTAATTAAAGTTTCTTTAACCATTTAAGACCCATCCTAACTTAGTAATTCGCGTGTAAACTTAACCAAACTATAACTAAAGACATAATTATTTTAAAAACTTACATTGAAGGTAAACAACAGTTCCTGTCACAAGTAGGAAGACGAGCACCAGAACACCCAAAACCAATAAAGTAAGCAATAGGTAGACACTCCTTCTCCTCCTCCTGGTCGTTGTTTCGACTGGTTGAACGCATTCATCTTTCTCTTCCCCGTATTCTATCTTCAATGCCATGGACAGTCAGTTTAAGATGGGAGAGAGAGAGAGAGAATATAAAAAAGTAGTCTGGTCACTTCATTGTAAGTCGAGTAGAATTTTCATAATTTAATTTGAAAAAATTTTTTGTTTCTTTTTAATAATTAAAGCTTGTTTTCTAAACTTTCTTAAATAGGTTTTATGTATTTATAAAGTTTTAATGAAGAGAGACAGCCGCGTTATGTTGATAAGTTGGCAGATGTGGTAGCGAGAGTTGAGTCAAGCGCTCCGATGTGTAGCACGGCGTGGTTGTGCTGTGTATATATAGTAGTAGCCAACCGTACAAGCTCGGTATTCGGCGCCGATGGCAAGTTTGACACGGCGCCGACTCGGACTCCAGCGCACTGTACAGGAGGTAGAAGTTAACCTCGTTCTGGAATGCCCGCTATGTTAGCAGCTAGCGCAGTAAAGAGGGGTGTTTTGTCGTGTGGCACCTTGGCTAAGAGTGCGGTCGTTAGTGTTACTGCGATTTCCTCCACCATTTGAATGGCTACGAAAATTTAATGCTTGGAATGTTACCTTCTACACGTCTACTACACCTCCTCTCCTCTCTCTCTAACATGAGCATGATGATTATCGCTTTGGCTAATTACTCGTATGGCGATGAAATTTAAACTATGATACTTATCCCGACGGAACGATAATTAAGATTTAATTTATATATTTTTTAAACGATTTATATACGTTTTCTTAAAAGTTTGAAATTTGGAACGATTTGTCTCTCTTCTACTGACTCGTAATTTATCTTTCGTTTTATATAGATATGTTTTAAGCTTTTATATTAGTTTCTACCTTACTGTTTTCTTATTCTTTACCTCTTAAATCTTTGATTCACTTTATTATGCTTTACCGACTGTTATTTGGATTATTTTATTCTCTCTCTCTTTTCTTTCTTGCATCAATTCTTTGCTTTGTTCCATCAGTTCTTCACTCCATTCTTTCAGTTTTATCTTCTCTAACGTGGAACGTGTAACAGATAGAACAGGCAGTAGATTCACCTCTCTCTATTCTATCTGTAACACGTACTATACTATTTATTCAAGCTTCGTGTTAGGCTTTTCTCCCTATTGTTTCAACTACTATTCGCTTTCTTCATCTGGTTATTCGCTAACAGTTATTTTCTCTATTATTCTCTTTTTAAAATAAATTTTCTCGTCTTATACTTTATTTTTTTAAATATATTTGTTCCTTTTCTTCCTCTCCACAATCTTTAAAATGTTATGTTAATCATAGTAAACAACTAGAGATGAGGAAGATGAGATGAGAATTAATAGATAATCTTGGATGCTATCCATCTCCTTAAATATCTGGAAGTATTTAATGACAAATAAACATATTTTCCTAACATTATTATATATTTACCCTACATTAAAGCTTATAAATAACTAGATTATAGCTTTACAAAATAATATACAGCAAGGTTAGTAAATAGTGAAACATGAATTGAAAACTTATCATTAATAATTAATTTCCAATAATATAAATACTTTCTCCAGAGATTTTGTTGGTTTGTTCTTTCGTTTATTTGCACTCCATCTCGTTAAACGATCGTAAACATGTGACATTTATTAATTTGTGCTAAGTAAGCTATCTACAATGTTGCTTTGCTAATTACTTTTAATCTAACATGAGTAACATCAATTCAGATAGCACTCTGTAAATCATTAAAGACTGCAGTTATTCATTAAGTGAAATAGGTGCTGATAATGCAATATTATAAGTTGGTTTAGATTTATGTTTAACAAGCATTTACATATTTCTTAATTGAATAAATGACAAGTCTTCCAGTTACATAAAAAAATATGCCATTTTTTTATACTCACCATTAGCATTTCTTCTCCAATCGCCTCACTTCTAGTAAGGATTTGTGCATTTTTATAAATTTATACACGTTTTTAAGGCATAAATGTGTATATAATAAACATATTTATTAATTTATACTTCATGATATATGCTGCTAAATGTCACTCATGATTTATCATAACATTATTAACTCTAATCAAGCTCTGACTGTATATGCTGTATACTAATTTGATAACGTGTATAATGGATAATTATTATACGAATTATATTAATTGAATTATTTAATTAAAAATATTAAAAATATATATACAATTTTTATTACTTTTAAGCCATTTAATGCTTATATTCCTTAACTTTCATCATAATTTAAGTAATGTAAAATGTAAATGAGTGTGAAAATTGTACTAGTGAGAATTGTACACGTCTAAGAAATTCTACTTTATTCCTTAGATACATAGAAATCAATTTAAAATATTTATATTTTTCTTATTTAATTTTGCTCGAGAGTATATAGAAACAACGGTATAAATATTATATCGCATGAAGATAATCTAAAATAAAAGATTCAATATCATTGTAAAAAAATATCTTTTTAGGTTAAAATATAGAAAATTATTTATAATTTTATATAGAAATTAAATATAATTATAATTAAATTATGGTTAAATATTTAATTATACGATAATTATGATTATGTTGAAGCTATGGTTATGGTTCTGAGTTAGATATACTGTAATTATGGCTATGGTTAGGCCATTTCTCATCCTATAAAGTCTAGTAAATTAATATGCAAAATTGAATTTATATGATGGAAATTAGAAGAGTAGTTTAATTATTATAAAAATCTATTAGCCTATATTATACAATTATTTTTTTAGTATTTTAGTGAGATTGTGAGATTAAAATGATAAATGCACATCTAATATTTAAGATAATTGGAGAGGGCAAAATTATAAATTATTCAGATGAATTAGCATAGGTTAGCTTTTAAAATTTATAATTTAGGAATTTAATCATAAAATTCATTTAAAAATTATAATTTCCAGTAGTAAATATAAGTTTAACGCTTGTACATACGAGATTTAAAACACCCGAGTACAATGCACCCATCTAAAGAATACACATTACAAAGAAACCAATTTAAAATAATACATCAACGATAAAATAAAAGTTTACTATTATATAAAACATTCCTTTATAATACAGAATAATTCAGCATTCGATCACAGCCAGTACATTCGTGCAATCATGCAAAGTCGAAAGTATTCGCCACAACACCCCCCTATCAACATTTGTCACGCAAAATAATAAACTCGATACACGAAAAAGTAAAATAAAAATAAAGAAAATGTCAGGAAAACCTTAAATTGACTTCTTCTTAAAAGTTAAATCTAGCGAAAATGAGATTCTTCCTTTACTATTTTTTTATTTTATTTTATTTTATTTTATTATTTTCTTTATTTAAAGACCAATTGATTCGAAAATTCTCCAACAACACAAACCATAATATATATCTGTATATCTAGACGCAGAAAGTAAATTGATGCGAATTCCTTTCCAGTTTCTACCATTCTATACTTTGCTTTGGTCGATGAGATCCTGTTGTAAATACATCGACATCAGTTAGAAAGCGAACGGAATCTCTCTTTTCCAATACTTTGGTTGTAGAACACGTCCACAGTATTGAATGACAATCGTTCTTATTTATTTAACCGGTAAGCATGCCGAGTTATGAAAAAATAGAAAAAAAAAGGAAACCATTTTCCTCCAAGAAAAATATTGACTCCATGCTGATGTATTTATTCATCGCATGAAGCAACTTCTACATTAAAATAATTACGATCCGATGCTGTTTCCTTTACTAGAAAATCGTGATAGATGCAATTTTTTGAATGTTTTATTCGATTTAAACATTTATTTATATTTAATTTATTTTTCTTTATAAAAAATATCTTTTGTTCTTTCTATTTTTGTAGTTGTTTCTACGTTTATCTTGCATCAACTTGCATCATTCAACTCGTTTCTGGTGCTTCAGATATGGAGTGATAATAGCTAAATATTTAAAAATTTTATAGTTTTATATACTTTAAAAATTTATTTATTAATTTATTTTCTTGTTAATTATGGAATTTTCACAGCTTTTAAGTAAAACATTGGCTTCGTGCTGATGTATTTGACATCGCATGAAGCAACTTCGACATTAAAATAATTACTATCCGATGCTGTTTCCTTTAATTTCCCTTATTAGAAAATCATGATAGATGCAATTTTTTTTGAATGTTTTATTCAATTTAAACATTTATTTATATTTAATTTATTTTTCTTTATAAAAAATATCTTTTGTTTTTTCTATTTTTGTAGCTGTTTCCATATTTATCTCGCATCATTCATCTCGTTTCTCGTGCTTTAGATATGGAGTGATAATAGCTAAATATGTAATTTTATAGTTTTATATACTTTAAAAATTCATTTATTAATTTATTTTCTTATTAATTATAGAAATTTTTACATTTTTCAAGGAAAATATATATATTTAGATGACCGTAATGAATCACATTGACTGTACTTCTGAGAAAAGCAAAGTGAGATAGTGGCATTCATAATTTTATAAATTGTACTATTTTAGGAATTTATTTATTAATTTATCCTGTTTCTAAAGATAAAAAATATTCTGTTTTAACAAAAATATTTTTATCACTGTGACAATATTCATGTTAATATAGTGACTCCAATCACGTTATCTCCACCACTAAAAAAATTAGAATTAAATATAATTTATGCAATTTTATTATATTATATTATTTAATTTTAAATAATTAATTATAATTTTTAATGCATCCATATTTTTAAAAAATAAGGTTAAATCACTCCAATTGTATTGATTCCAATTGTATAAAGATAAGGAAAGAGAAGGCCTTACCTGATTTATAAAATTGCTTTAAGCGTTAAAATTAAAAATATTAATTTAGTAATCAATTTACTAATTTATAACATATTTTAAATAAAAATTTATATTTAATAAGTTAAAAAAACCACTTTTTATATTGATACATCGAGCGTAATTCTATGTTAAAGCATTACTCACAATTGCATAAAGCATGAACTAAACATAAATATATAAGATTTTCGAAGATTTTAGGTCTAAAAATGTATTTTTTTAAAATATTTTTACATTTTTTAATATAAAATCTTATATTTTTAATGCAAACATCATCTCGGATGCTGCCGTATTTATTTAACCAAAGAAGTGACTTCCATATTAAAAATCTAGTATATTAATAATCAAAGTCGATTAAATCTCTATAAAAAAAGTGGGCCAAGCAAATAAGAGAACAATTTTATAAAGTTGTCCTATTGAAAAAGACAAATGCAGTCTAGAATCCTTTATATTTTCTTATCAAATGCGCTCTGTCAATCAGAAAAGACAATCCTTTGTGCTACACTAACTGTTTGGACTGAGGATGGTGCTTCTACTCCCAAGGGTGATTTTAGGAAACGTCCACACAGAGGTAAAGAGAGGATTTTACCTCTACTCATCTATTTCCTGTAATCTTAGCTTGCCGCAACTTATCTCAAGCGTTGCAATCCGAATCCCATCTTCTGATACTGAACAGATGTATCAGCCAGTCGATGAGGCCTCTGCTATGAAGTGGCGTCCCAGCTGTCAAGGATGGAGATAGCCATACTCTTCTTTATCCTACATCTTTTAAAAGAAACATGAAAGTTGATTAAAAATAAGCAATTTACATAATTCTACTCTAACTTTCTTCCTTCTTCTTATCCTCTTGCTGGTTATTAGTAAAAGATTTTTTGAAGTTTAACGGTGATTAAATGATCCTCTTCACTCTATCTTAAGATATATCGACAAAACCATTAAATGTCGTTATTTATGACACCTTTTCCTCTTCGTCTGCCACTTTTCCATTCGATAAATATTGTTTATCCAGTGCTGCTCTGTTTGTACTTGTTGTATACTAAGAAATTGCCTGGTAGAGTAATCGAAATATCGTTTTATTTACACGTAAATATTGTATTTATATTTAGGAAAATAATAAATATACACGCAGCCCTGTCTTATATGCCAAAATACATGCTCTTGTGTGACGTAGATGAGGCTATATTTTTATATTTAACGCATCAGACACATCCTTAACTAAACTCCCATTAACGAGTCGATCCGATTTTTGTAACGAATTGATCATTTTAGCCCCCTTATTAAATGAAAAATTTAATAACTACATCAATAAATTCATTATTGAAAAATCGACATGGTGATTCTAGACCCGAAAAATCAAGAGTTAAATCGGTTTTTTAACAAAGAATTCTCTTTAAGAAGTGATTTTTTTATCAGTTTTTATAAATTTCACTACTTAAATTTAATAATTTTATATATAAACAGCTTTCCTCTCTTGATATATCTTTCATTTTTGAATTGATAACTTTCTTCTCTACGCTACAAGACCGTGACATTGCACATAAATAAAGTTGATGACCCCCAGGGAATCGCGTCCTACTGATTGAGAGACACGACTCTAGAGGATGTAACTTAATATACTAATATATTTACACGTATATGATGTTATATATATATATATATATATATTTATAAAGACGTTATAACATGAATAAAATAATATAACGCGTCAGAATATTAGGCTGAAGAGTATATAAAAATAAGGTTAATTAATTAAGGTTTTCCCTAAAAAAATAAATAAATATACATTTTTACAGCTGTATAACAGCATAAAAAAATTTAATTTTATTAAAAATATATGATATATATGTATAGAAAATCAATATCCTCATTGTTATTCGCATAACAAATGAAGATAGATACGTTTGTAAGTAAAATTAATTGATTTTAATAAATTTTAAGTGAATTTTTCCATTATTATAATGATGTAAACCGAATTAATGTAAAAATTATTTTAATTAAAATATATATGTATAAAATTTAAAAAAATATCAACAATTTATACAGGAAATAAACAATTTTTATACTAAACAAACTGAAAAAAAGGCTACCCCAAAAAAATAATAAAAATAAATCAAATTTCACTCGATCTACGAACGTGTGGCAGGATGTCTGCCCTCTTTCGTATAAGAAAAAAAAAAGAAAGAAAAAAAAGAGATGATATTGCACTTGGGGTGAGGGGGTAAAGATGATTGATCGACGATAGAAGCTATATTTGGGTGGAAACTTGGCCTGAACAGTAACATGTGTCTTCCTCGGTTTCCAGCTTGAAATTGTATCTTTATTGAATCGTGTTGGTTGAACTGGTAATTCGCAATAATTTATTTATAGAACGAGTTATTTTTAACTTTCAAACTCAGTAGTTAGAAGGTGAAAGAACTCTACATCATTTTACTTTATGCTAATTATTTGCTATAAACAAATATCAGCTAATAAATTATTAAGAAAATTCGCATCCTCTGTCGCTTCCACGTTAAATTATCGCTCAAACTAAGTTACTATATTGCTGAGTTTAGGCTAGATTAAGCTATAACAGGCCCTTCCCCTCCGTCGAATGAGGCCTTACGCTATAACGCGAGGGTGTAAACTTCTTCAGTTGTGGTCGCATCACTTCTAGCGTGATAATTTAATCAAACAAATCAATAAGGCGTATTAAATCTTTAACTTTTTAAACATCCGGATATAATTTTATAATTTTAAAACTGAAAATTACCGCATACAAATCGATCTGGCATGGAGTAAAGTGAATCTAATGTCTCAGAAAGTGGAAATTACTCCACTTTATCAAGTTTATAGTGACGACATAATGATAATGTTCGATATAAATGATCGGGAATTTTTTTATGACCTTCACACAGTTCGATTCACATATTTTTTTCCTTTTTTTTTCTTAAATTATATCCTCAGAAAACGTTTAGTGTGAACGTAGCATTTTAGAATGCTGCTTGTTCGATTTTTCGAGTACCTCTTAATGCATAATGAAGTTTAAGCAGTTTTAATTCATGAAAAGTCGTAGAAGAGATAAGATAGAATATATTTCTGTATAGAAGGGATGCTGAATTATCTTTATAAATCGTATTATTGATCATATATAGAGCGAAATTTAGATATTTTTGGGTATCTTCTTCCGTGTTCGATACTATTTTACTACATTGTTTACGATGTTGTATTGCACGATTGCAAATTTTCAGTCAATTCTATTTGTTTACTCAATAAGAATCATGTTTATTTTTGGTACGAGTTATTACTTTAGATATATAAAATTCTTCTTGTATAATTTTATAAGCTGATATAATATTATAAACTATAGAAAAATGCAGATAAAAATAACGTTATCTGTAAGATAAGTTTCCAACAAGCCAAAATGTTTGCATCAATAAAGATATCGCTGTTTAATGATTGGATATCAACATTAACTCTGCTTGTTTATGTGATAAAAACGTTGTCACTTCAACAATTAAACGTGAAAAATGATAGCCTCATGAATAACTAAACATCGGATGACAAACAATTATCTAAAAGTGATGTGGTTAGACATGAAAAATGTCAACAAAGAGCAATTAAATTGTGATAAGTGACTTAATTTAATCTGATTAAACGAATTGGAATAAACAGATAACAGGTATAAGTGAAGTAGATGTTTAGCGATGAGGGATGCTGGCATCCAGATTTGTGTTGAATAAAAAATACATTTAGAAAGATGACCTTTTTTTCGAGTAAGAATGTCTGGAAGGCAATTTCTCAATGTTTTCTACTTTAATACTCCACGTTATACTGGAAAAATTAGGACATTATCCAGCTCGCATCTTCTCAAGGGAGCGCGAGCTACCAGTTGAGAATCTATATCGCGTAGAATGTAAGTATTTCGTTTTCAACTAAAGCATTAAATCAATTCTACCAATGAATACCTATGCTGAATTTTTATATTATTCAAACTTTAACCGAAACAATTCATGGTAAAATGATTGCGATGTTTTGAAAAATTTAAATAAAAAAAAAATTTCGACATTCTATAGGCTACTACTCAAATTCATTCACGTCCAGGAGTGGAGAAAAAAAGGAAGAAAAATCGATGTTTAAACTCCAGTATGTTACATTTTGGTCTTCATTCTTCAATGGACATGTCCATAATAGAACTAACATGTTGAAATAAGCTTGTCGAGATTGTGATACGATAGAGGACCGATTAAAAACCTCAACCTAAACTATCCACTCCAAGGTGAAGCGGAGACATAAAATTCCAAATTTCGAAAAGAAACCGAGTCTAATGTTATTGGATACACCAGCTGCTTTCTTGGGACGTCATTTGGAGAAATTTTTGATATATGGGTGCACATAACTTTCACACTGCTTCCTGATGTGGCCACCAATATATAAGCGAAGTTTTGTGGATTCCCTAGGACGTTTCGGAATTTCAGATATGCATTTTTTCTCTTGTTTTTCTTCCAAGTTATTTTTTTTATCCATTTAGCTAACAGAATCTACACTTTATCATTGCGAAAAAAATCTAAAAAAATTAAATAAATAACATTTAAATTAACGTCAAGTATGCGTGTGTGCGTGTAGAGCGATAGTAGTAATTTCAAAATTAATTAATGTCGATTTAAATCAAATTTTTAATTTTCTTTCTGTTATTTATCAATTTTAGCTAACTGCTAATGCTACCATATTAATAAAAACACACATTTTTCTATAATTTATCAAGTAAAAATCTATTTAAAGATGATGAACAAGTGCGCATCTCTGTAAAGGTAATTGCGTTATTCTAACCTTAAAAAACGAAGCCAAAAATTTAAAATAATAATAATAATACAAGAAAATGCGATTATATTAATAAAACAAACATTTTTCTAATGCTTCTATATTAATAAAAATATATTTTTTATATAATTTATCGAGTAAAATCTAATTAAAAATGAAGAACAATTGTGCATCCCTATAACAGTAATCACGCTTTTCAAATCTTAAAAAACGAAGCCAAAAATTAAAATAATAAGAATAATAATTCAAGAAAACTCTATTATATTAATAAAACAGACATTTTTTATGCTTCTACATTATTAAAAAATTTTTTTATATATAATTTAACGAGTAAAATTGTGTTAAAAAATAAAGAAAAATGTACACAGTACATCGGTGTAATGGCAAAGTTACAATTTTCTAACCTTAAAAACGAAGCCAAAAAATAAAAAAATAATAATAACAAAAATCGTCCAATCTATAAAAAAAACTGAAGATAAACTTGTTCTAAATTTAAACAGTATTTTCAAACCAAAATAAACTGCATCGAGTTATATAAAAAAACATGAAATTTTAATCAGTTGTAGCAATAAAAAATGTACATGACTCTTGAAGCTTTTATGAGTTAAAAAAATACATATATAAATAAATTTATTGAAATATCTACATAGAAGAAAGAGGAAAAAACAGCATTTTAGTGGTTAAAAAATAGGGGAAAACGAGGAAAAAAAATCAAACAGGAGAAAAAATCTGTGTCATTTTAGCAGCTGTATATCCGAAGTGATGTAGAAGAAGTGCATCTTTTTGTGTCACAGTGCAAGTAACCATATAGCTGAACTGACAACCTAACAATATCCCTCTCAAATCCAAATACAAGAAGAAGAATAAGAGTTTTATATCGTACACGATACTTATATATATGATATTTATAGCTGAATGGGAAAGATGCTATCTTCATCTACCGCATCCCGTTATCATCTGCAGCATCCCATCATCTTGACATTATTAAAAATTAATAATAACGTATGAATCTTCGTATTATCCGCACTTTCCAACCTCCAAAAAATAATACGAGTAATCGCCACTAGATGGCCACTACAACTTTTCTCATTAAAACAACATTAAGTTCAATTTTTAATTGAGTATTAAGTTAAATTCTTAAAGATTTTGTAGGATTTTTCCAATTAATTAATTAATTATTTTTTCGTCTCCAATTACGTTTTATTAAGTAGAACTGTCCGGTGTAAGGTTTAATATTATGAAAATTTGTAACGAATTAGGTAAGAAGAGCTTTATTATATTATATAATTATATAATAATGAGGAAGTGGATGCAGAGATTGGTTACACAAGAGTAGAATTATAGTAGATAACCGCTATTAAACCGTAACTATTATGCTAATTGGATCGGTTCCTGTTACGTTAATGTATTATTAGTATAGTAGCGTAACTCAATTCTATACATATATATATAGATAAGCAGAAAATGGTTATGGTTAGATATTATAGTTTCCTGATTTTATAAAAATGTCAAAGTTTGGTTTATAAATACCATTAATCATGTTCACGTGATGCGTTGGAGTAACAGGAGGAGGTATAGTATTGTCGCCGCGTGGTTCCCCCCTATTGAATACATTGTGCCACCTGTTCTGTTCGATGAAAGAAGTATTGTAGTGGAAGGAAGGAGGGATATAAAAAAAGCAACCCCATGATTGTCTTCCTTTCTCTGTGCGTGTAATATGAGAAACCAGGAAAAAAAAGAACAACCCACCCACTCGGTGCTACCGTTTGGTACGATTTCTGTTCTAGGTTTTTTTATTTTTTCTTTGTCTGATCGATGTTTGGCATTGGTCAAACCTTCTCTTTCTTGACGCCTCTACCATCTAAAGTCCAGGTTTATAGATCGATGTGGAAGTCTTTGGAGAAATTCATTTGATTAAATAGAAAACCCGAGAATAAATGTTAGGGTTTGTGGTTGTAAAATGACTGCTTTGTATTGATGGTGTTCCTACACGCAACTGTCATTTGAAGGTATTCTATTATAAAGTCCTGTAAATCTTTTGCCTCTTCTTATTGAAATATTGTAAAGATTACTGTACGAAACGACGATTTACTTGTTAGCAAACGATAATTTGCAATAATTTTTTTAAAAAATAATTATATATATATATATATATNAATCATAAAATTATTCAAAAAACATTATGATGGATTGAGTGAACCATTATATTTTAAGTTAAAGAGGACATATTTTTCTCTAATTTATTACGAATTTTATCAAATAATTTTAAAAAATAAAACTTACAAACTGTATAAAAAAAGCAAACTTTAATCAAATTTTGTTTACATTTTTACATTGATATTAAAGAGATTAAGTTTTAAATAAAAATTAAAAAAAATTAAATGTAATTTATAAGTCGATAACATAATTAATTTAACGGTAAATCATGATTAAGATTTGCAGATGAGTAACAAAAGTTATTAAAACAAAACTGCTGATTCAAGCACGCCAGCACTGTTTAATTCGATATCTGAACAACGAATTTATTAACAATAAACCCAATGAAAACTTTATTCATATAAAGATAGATCTAGATATTTCGTACATAATATTGTAAATTAATATCAAACTTTTGGAGAAGAGAAAGACGGTTCAATATCGAATTCCATTCCAATTGAATCCGGTCTGGTCGGTCAATAAGCAGTTATATTGTGCACAATCGAGTGAATGCCGCAGATTGCTTTGTCACGCTTTCTAGGATTGTTTAAATGGTGATAATATCGCACTTCACAATGCAAACCTCTCAGACGAATCTAATATCATTTTTACTTTCTTTTTTCCTCTCCTCTCCTACAATAAATTCAGAAACTTTCGAGTTAATTCAGCAAGAAAACTGTGCAAAATTTCTATTCCTAGTTATAGATAAGGGCTTAAATGTCTCTATTTTTTTAAATGTACACTGTCCTATCTACGGAAAGATCCTTATTAATGTCATCTGTCGTTCTCTCTTCTTCATATATAACGTTTAATATATTGCTTACTGGTATTTATCACTGGAAACTGAATGAAACTTAAAGCGTTATCGTTCTATAATCCCACATCTCTTCGCGCTCTACTGCGATTAATTTCATGCTCGTATCACTGAAATATTCTTTAGCTATCAAGCTAACGTTTCATTTATTGTACTAAAATCAGAATTTGTTCAAACTTTCGACAATCAATTTTTCCCATCTGAATCCGAAAGAAGGATAAAGGAGGATTTAAAGGACTCCTAGAAGATGTAAAGTCGTTTATATCTTTTCTTCTCCTTCTACTACGGATATAACGATTTTTTCATTAATCATAAATGTGTAATTTATCTCAAAAAATCTGAGAAATTTACATAAAAATTTCTCCAATTCAACAATATTTATTTATCTCCCTAACAATCATCATCATTCTTACTGTATCACGTTATCGTCTTCACAAATTATATATTTATAAAATAACACCTTAACTTCATTAATCACCTCTCCTTTTAACCTTTTATTACCTTAGTAGCATCTACTCTGATTTCATTAATCACCATTCTCTTGATATTTAAAGTTGAAACTTTTATCTTAAACTTTATCGCATACTTATATTTATATAAATATATTTTACTATATTTTATTTTGAAGTTAGAAGTGAATTTTATTCTATAAAATATTCGATATATTTTATGTAAATTTTATGCTTTACTCGTGCTATATTAGTCTTCCAGTTATGTGAAGGGACATGAATTATTAAGAGCCAAAGGGCACAGTGATTCTACTTAAGTTTATAGTTCAGGGCGAGTGTGCAAAACGTGATTTTCTTGCAAAAGCTGTTCATGCGTTGGAGATAAGCACACTCCAAAACTTTGCCATTTAAGCATCTAAATCCTTCTTTTACTACTTTAAGAATAGTTTTACATTTAGACACATGCATAAACGTTTTAATCTAATTAGCTAAACGCGTTAGTTTATAATTAAAGAATAAACTTTGTGACTGCTTTGCAAATCTGATCTCCATCTTCTCTCGTCTTAAGAGAAGTTATACGAATGATTTTTTTTAATTCCCGCCCCTAAATTTAATAAATATTTATGAGGAACGAATGTGTTCGCCTTGTTTAACGAGAATATAATTGCTAAAATTAACGAGAATTAACGGGATTAAATGGAGATTTTCGATTAAAATCTGGTAATTTCGCATTATTTCTTCGATTCGATAACCCCGAGGAATTATTTATGAAGGTCAAATACTATCAGAAGCGAGTAGAAATAATTTCCTGATAGCAGATACAATGGAGTAAATCCCAATGCAGAAAACTATCTCGATCAGTCACAGCAGATAAAGAGTTCAATCTCCAGTATAGAACGTGAACTTACATGGCAATGGGTGAAAGAAGTTGGAAAGATCGAATCAATAGTCACCACATTGCTCTAACTCTGGGTTCCGCTCTGTGCGTGAAGAAACACTATCAGACGCAAAGCAATGCCTTCCAGCAGCCCTGGGGACCGTGAGAAGACTACACATTCGTGAAGTGGGTATCCATCCTACTACCACGCATAGCAATTAGAATTTGAGATCGTGCCTTTAACTTCACCACTCGATAGAATTACCCGATTCGATTTCTGTTATTTGGGAAGCTTTATAGCGAAGATTGGCACTTTTATCGTCGAAATTCCTAACTAAAATCGAATTATTTTGGCATACGACGATGTCAAAGAGGGAAGAAAATGAGACAAGCGTGTGTTTGGCGAGCGGATATCCCGATCTCGACACGCAAAATGTTTTACTGTCGTTTCTTCCGTCGTATGTCAACATGGCTGTCAAACAATGTTACTCAAGACAGAAGAAAAAAGGAAGCCAAAAAAAAGACTCTACACGATCACTTAAATTACCACTCTCTCCGGAATATGTGTAAGAGAAACGTAAGGAAGAGAGTGAGAGAGAGAGAGAGGAAAAAAATACAGTTTTGCATTGTGAAACTGCAATTTAGGCGAATTTTATGAGGCATATCTCATCGTGTGCATAAATGTGGCAAGCCGTACAACCGCCAATTAATCATTTTCTGTTTTAAATAGCCAAGACATAACAACGACTACGTCTCTAGAGATAAAAATCTTTTAAAAAGGTACGCTCGTAAATGTGAATATATAAGATATAAGATATAGCAAAATTTATGAATGAACTTTTGAATATATCAACAGTGTTGTTATTTTTAAAAAATTCATTTTTGATACAGATAAAAAAGAATTGAGTTTGTATAATGTTCCCAGATAACTTTTAGCATGATGCTGATAGCATCAACTATTTTATCCATTAAACATTTTTTTTCTATGAAAACTGTAGAAAAATCTCGTCTTAAACTCATATAATGCGATATTTTATACAGTAAATCTAATAAACATAAATTAATATTTACATATACATAGCATCTTTACAGAATCTTTCTCCTAACGCAGCATCCTCATCTCCAAAATTCAATGTATGATAACTCATTATAAAGATCTATTTTCAGCTTAAAATTCGTGATATTTTTTCATAATTATTTTTTTATAAAATATTAAAATTCAAATATTTAAACTTAGAAAAGTAATTTTTTTAAATAATTGAAAAATAAATGTTAAATGTTCAAGTTAAAAGAAGTAACTTTCGACGATGTACCGAGTTTCATGAGTTCTCCTGAGCTTCATCTATTCAAAAATGGATGAATTAAAGTAATTCAGATAGGAAAATATTTACTTTTTTCTTAAAATATTGTTTGATATAGCAAAGTTTTAACTTATTATCTGTAATATTTAATTTTTGAATTTTTTAGAGAAAAATACTCGAACGATAAAATTTATCTTTTAAACATGTTTGAGAATGTAATGCAATTAGTCGCTCTTAAAATAATGGAAAAAATTTTAAAGTAAGTTGTTTTATTGCATGATCCAGTCCAAATGTAGGAAGAAAATCAAATTTAGATTAGAAAATTTGATAAAGTATATAATTTTTTTCCCTCAATCATAAGAACTTATTGTGTGTGGGGATGCAACGATGATTGGGAAGTTATTTAGAATAAACGTTTCTGCGAGAATTAAAGTAATGTGTAGCTATTTTTTATTTAAGTAATTTAATTAAAAAGAATACAGATAAATTTTAATTAAACTTATAATTTTATTTATTTAAACACTAGGCTTAAAAATATATTAATAAATTAAACAATTATGTTCAATTTCCGGTTAAAACGTAAGAATTTGCCCTCAAAACCGAACATAATTATTTAATTTATTTCAATTTTTAAATTATTTATGAATAAATTATTCAGAAAAATTATTAAATTTAATAATTATATTAGATATTTATGCATTTTTAATGATTATTTTCAAGTTACTACGAAGGTAATTTAATGTAATTTCTTTACATGTAATCACCAGTTATATTTTTAGAGATCAAAAACGTAATTCCTTACAAGATATTAAACAAAATACTAACGTGGGACAATTAAAATTCAATTTTCTACGAGGTTAAATTTAGGGTTTTTATTCAAAACACAGAACAATGAAGCTATTGGCGATGTAATATAGCGCATCTTGAATATCAGAAGAGTTTTCTTTCATCTCTTCCTTCATCAGCATCCATTCTATTGATACTCCACAGGGCTCAAAGCCAAATACGCCCGAGGAAGAAGGGGGAGGGAAGTATTACACGTCATTAGGGTTGGTGAGAACGATGACACCTCGGAAATTGCACGTCCCCGCTCATAATGGTAGCCTTATCCACATTTTGACTTATCGTCTCCATTCGAAGAATTCTGAACAGATAAGTGACATTTCGATCACGTGATGGATGCATTTCTACTAAATCTACCTCATCATCTAATATTTACCATTTATTTTCGACATCTGTCATCAGTCTTTCGGGGTTGTGGCCTTTTTTCCGAGGGGGTGGAGTTACGCGGCTTCTTTCAAGGACGTTGACGACTTTGGCTCCTTTTATAAGTGATTTTTAATTAAATTACAGCGAATAAAATCTATTATGTTATCGCGACTGATAAATTTTCCCTTGTTATTATGCCCATAGGCGCATTTGTGGTGGAATGTTTATCGAGTTAAATTAATTAATTTCCTCCAATTCTTAACGTTAATTACGTTTATCTACGATGCATAAATTATTTGAGATTTAAATAATAAAAATTTAATTTTAATTTTTTTTCCTTTGAAAAAATATTGTTTAATTTTATATTAATATAAGCAAGTAAATTTCTAAAATGAAAGAAATTTTTTTCGGTGTATTTTGATGTGTGGCCATTGCAAGTCGCTGCGACTCGTCGTTTGTCGCGTCGCGAGTCGCTGCGATTCATCGCTCGTCGTAAGGAAGAAAGCATTGTTTGTTGCGTCGCGTTTTGCAGCGACTCGCGATGTAACAATGAGTTGCTTATCGCGAGTGAGAAATCGCTCGTCGCTTAATGCATCGCTTGTCGCCAACAATGTTTCGCTGGCGACCGACAAGCGACGCGTCTTAATGAGATGCTCCACTTTTCCATATTTTTCTCTCGTTTTATTTATTTATTTTTATTATTAAAAACGTTAAAATATAAAAAAATAGAGTAAATTTTTCACTAAAATACTAAAAAAAAATTATTTTTATTATATTAAATGCAAATATATTTAGAAAATCGTAAACATGCGCGGAGACCGGATATCACAATCTTATAATGTGTTTTCCCTTAAAAATCGAAGTAAAAATAAGGTTAAACTTCGTTAAGATCGACTTTTTGAAAAAGCTAAGACATTAGTATCAGCTTTATTTTTCACTAAAGAATAAAAACTTTCTTAACTCGAAATAAATCAATAATTCTCCTCCTCCTCCGACTTTTCCAAAGCTAGCTTTCGCTATTTTTTATTTCTTCCTCCCCCTCTTCTATCTTTAAAAATAAGAAAAGACAAAGAGGAAGAAGAAAAAATAAATAAATAAAAGAAACGCTTTGTTTATTTAATTCAAGATTTAATTTTAAAATAATAAAACTTGGCAAAACGGGTAAGAAAAATAAAATTTAATATGGCAACACGTGTAATTTCTTCTCAGCAAATCTCAATGGGCTTATTGTAACAATCGGGTAAAAGAGGAAGTAGTGAGTAAAGTACAGAAAAGTGGAGAATAACAGGAGGAGGATTATTACACAGAACGGAAAGGATTAAGTTAAGACGAGAAGAAAATCCTAATCTTCGACGCCGGTCAGGTAATATTGTTTGGACTAAAATGAAAGAAGTGAAACTCCTTTCAACTAACAGATTTATTTTTCTCTTAACTCTCTGCTAAAAATTCAATTTAAAACATTTTAAATTACGAATAATATAATAATTTACCATTCCTCTTATAATATATATCTTATATTTTAACTCTACTTTGAATATTTTATTATTTATCCACTGGTATAGGCGAGTGAGAAGATTTTAAACTGATAAAAATTTGACGTCTAAATTAATTAATAAATTGAAAATGATGAATATTATCTTGATTTTTCTTTAATTAAATAATCGAGTTTATTAATTTTTAAAGTTTAATTAATTAATTATGTTTAATTATTTAGAAAAATAATTGTTTTATGCGTATCTTTTTAAATAATTTATTTTTCGCTGATAACATCGTGCATTAGTTGTAACTTGACATATATATTTCAATAGTATAAACTCCGTTTGCACGATATTTTTGTAGTAGAATTTAAATATTATTTATAAATTAAACGAAAATTTATATAATATATATTAATAAATTTATTATATATTTCTTAATTATAAAGACTATAAAAATTTAAAATTCGATTTAATATTTAAATTGTGTCAAATTTTAAAACATTTTTCATTAATTTAAGATATTTACATTTTTAAATATTTAATGAATTTATGACAATCATTCTTTTGTTAACTATTGTATATTAAATTAGTTATATACATTAGAATATAGGAATTGAGAGAGATGAGATGAAGCACGAGCCTGTTATAAGTGTAGATCTCCACATCTATGAATAAAACAAATAAGAACAGATGGTTTTGCTATTATCAAAAGTAGATTTAATATATCATTCTCATATATTGTCTTCATATAAGACACTAAATTTGAGACTTCTCTGTGTTCTTTACATGATCCAAATGCTCCCACCTATCCCTCTCTATCTGGTTGTTTATATATAATTTAGAAGGAATATCCAGATGAGGTCTACACATAAAAAACCATGTAGAAGAGTCTAAGCAAGGCCATTTGGGTCCTGTTTAGAAGTGTCTTTTATAAAAACATGGCATGAAAATGCTGTATGTAGTAACTATTATCAAGACTAAAGTCTTATTCAAATCTTTATTACCATTTTAATTTATTTTTATGCTTTCACCAATTTTATAAAATAAAACACCTTGTTCTAATGTTCTAAACAATGCATGTTGTAGAGTACAGTACGAGACCTGTTTACGACTTTTATTCACAAATATATCTGCATACACACAAAAAGCACGGTTAACTAACTTTCAGGGCCATCGAGAGTTTGTATGTACTGTACCTGTACCTAAGGGTAGAGAGGATCTCTTTTACATCTAAGCGGATCCATTTAGTCTGTTTTTTTGAAACAAAAATCAGAATATTTACTTATAAAAATCAGTTTAAAGATTCTATTTTATGTTAATAAACATAATTTTATAAAGTAGGAGACTCTACGGGCCCGAAGTTTCCTCTGGGCTAGGGGAAAATCCCCATTTCTTCGCCTCCCCCTGTGGATGGCCTTGCATGTACTGTACAATACTGTACAGACGTACGGGTACAGTATTTGATATTAAAGGATACCCGTTTTTAGTGCGAAAATTCTTATTATAATGAAGATTGTAAAAAATTATATAATCATAAAATTATTCAAAAAACATTATGATGGATTGAGTGAACCATTATTAAATATTAAAATTTTTATAAGAACACGAAATACTACGAAATGAATTTCTTTATGACTATAAAGTGTATTTTTAATGTTCGAAATGAACAAAAATAGTTGAACCAATCATCGATGAAATTTTAAGTTTAAAAATTTAAATACTCTCAGAGCTATTGGTGGAGGAAAATGTTTATCTTAACGATGATTGGTTGAAGATGCAATTGTCGTAACGACGATTGATTAAAAGAGAAAAAATAAAATTCTTACGCTGAAATTTTGTTTGTTCTTATAAGTATTTGTTTATAAGTCAGTTTCTATGGCATATTTAATAAAAATTAAATCTGAATATTTACTTCACTGTATTTTAAATAAATTATCAAATGTGTAATGGGTAATTATCATTACACATTAACCATCCTAGATTTTTATGAATCGGAAAAACTCCTATAGTTTAATGAAATATTAAACGATAAACCCGCGGACAAGCTTATACAGGCAGATCTCTGAGATGGAATAGGAGCGTAACAGATTTAACACTTGATAGTTTATCATCATCATCATCACCCTTCTAGCATCTTAATTACGTATTTACCACATTAATACATAACTTGCCGACTTATCTATAATTAAAATATCTTTTTGTATAATAAATTATCATGAGATAAAGTGTGTTGTGTTGTTGAAAGAGTGATGTGAATTTTAAAATTCTCAATTAAATTTTCGTTAAATTTCAAAGAGAATATTCTATTCGTAGGTATATTTTATTATACATTTCTCAATTTTTCGAGTAGAAAAATAGAATTAGAAATTTTTTAAAAAAATTCCTTAATTCTATAGCGAAATTAACTATTAACTAACAGAAGTTAACTTTCAATTCTTATCTTCCGTGACGAAACTTTTAATTGTAAGAAAACAAAAGACTTAAAGCTATAAAAGTCACCCCGACTTCAATTTATAGAAACTTAATTATAGATTCATTAAGAAAGAAAGTTTTAAGTTTTCTTCATAAAATAACACTGTAAAATCTGTTTTTTTAATGTTTGAATTATGTATACAGGGTGACCCAAAAATCAGCTAACCATGTTCGTGTGTAAATAGTGCAATTCACTCTCTGTTATTGTAGTAAGTTGTTTGGATTAAAGGAGTTATTTATTTACATAAAGAAAAGGAAGGAAAATTACTACAGATAAATATGTACATTAAAAAATTTATACCGTATTTGGTATAGGCTTATATATTTTTGTTAAAATATGCGGTACATACCTTATTTAAAAAATAGCCCTCGTATTAGTACATATCTTAATATTTTGTGATTTCTGACTGAAAATTTTAGCGAAAAAATAAACAAATTTGGCTTGGGTTACGAGGAATTCGGATTAACGAGAATGCACTGTACTAGAACAAGACGGTGCAAGACGTTACAGCACAATACTTAAATGATTTTTGGGCCACCCTGCACATATTTTTCAAAACTCCAATTGAATTTTATCAATCAAATTTCAGAAATTAATTTATTCAATTTAAAATCTATGCTCTTCACCTCAAATTAGTACTGTAATGTCTTGTTCCTGTAGATCATTTTACGTTAGTGATGGAATCGTGTCGATCATCTAAGTCCTTTCAGAGGAAAAATTTTCAATTGAAATCACATGACTTCCGATTTTCATCGGAAGTTCTTATATAGTTAAACGGGATCTCCTGCCTCTGAGCTTTCTATATATCGTCTTGACTTTTATGTATCTAACTCCGTTCTCGAGATTAAAGAACGGACAGACGAACAGACGTACGGACGACAGTGGGCATTTATAGGTCTACAATTTTTCAAATTGCAGCCCAATAACTAAATTTTCAAAAATTATTATTTTATCTGAAAATTATTAGATTATAAATAATTTTTACAACATTTTAAATAGAAACTTAATAGTAGATTTTATAGAAATTTTTACTGCATTTTAAATCCCCAATCCTATACCCAATGAAAATTCGGGTATAGGAGTAATTCCTATACCCGAATTTTCATTAATTAATACTTTTCATAAACAAGTTTCGATACTTTTTCATAAAAGAAAAAAAACAAGAAAACTTTTTTGAGATCATTAAAAAGCCGCATTTAAGTATGCCAAATGCAATGGTTTCAAACGAGAACTATTTAGTTGAAGTATATCATTCAGATAAAGAGAGAAGGGAGAGAGAAACTCTATTTTTACCTTTTCTTAGACGAACGACTTATCTTCTTAAAGAAAAAAAAAACAAAGAATAGTTTTCCAATTGATTAAAAAGCTTGAATACTTTCCAATGAGGCTAATTTTACTTAAAGAGTTTTTATTAGCATGGTACCTTCACTTAATTCTAATGACAATTTAATTTGAGGATGGAAACAACGCATTCTATTTTAATGATCTCAACTATAATAAAGAAGAGTTGATGTCTGCAAAATTGCTCAAGAAGATCATCATCAAAGAATTAACCTTTAAATTTTCTGATGAACTCTCATTAATTTAATCGAAATCTTACGATTCCAATGACGAAATGTAAATTATTTTAAAAAGAAGGCTCACCCCAGCAACCCCCCTTTTTCGATTTTTACATCGATTAATTCTCATTCTACTAATCTAGAACCAGTCGAAAGATTCGTGTACTACACGATAGCATAACCTACAGCTAGAAAAAAAAAATAAGATAGAAGTTTTAAGTATTAGAAAAATAAAAGAACAAAGGAATGAAGTAAGTTAATTCATTAATAAGATTAAAAGTTAAAGAGGTTGTATCAATTATTTAAAATTTATCAGCATTATTAAAGTTTTATTCTACCTTTATTTTTATTTTGTTTTTTTCCTGTATCAACAACACTAGTATTTGTTTTGTGAAGGTTGATATTTCATCTGGCTTTTGATATCGAACCGGGTATTTCCAGTAATAAAATCCATCTGGATTTTTGTTGCAGTAAATCAAAGAAAAAATAGAGCTGGTGACTCTTTATAACAGTTTCTTAGCTCGAATTGATATTTCTATCAAAGTTTGTTGATTAATTGTAAACGAAGAAGGACGAGTTTACTGCATACATTTTTCTATCATTCCTCTTCTTCATCTTAATGCAAATGGATCTAAAGCATAAAAAAAAGCGTGAATATTTTTATTTCTTTTAGTGTTTGTGTAGGATATTTTAAAGAATTTATTAGAAATATGCTCGTAAATATATATTTTTTACTTTTTTTACAGTTGGCTGTTTCTAGGTTTGATCCATTGGGTTCGACATTAGGGCTTCAAAACAAGAAAACGAAATGAAAAAGCTGTCACTTTCGTCAATTCGGAAATAAGATCAGTCGCTAATTTGTCTCCAGAACTTGTAGCGGGTGATCGGTGTCAGAAAAATCTCTGATTGATGAATGGAGGGAGAAAAAGAGTGACGTTTAACCCGTTTTTCATCTACAAATAACGTAAATCATGACAACAATATTGGTAGTCTTAAAGCATTTTTTCTTTCTTTACTGTTCGACATCGATTGGTTGGATACTTTCCCAAAATTACAGATATTAAACCTTCGCCCCACAACAACAAATAAAGCTAAAAAAAATAAAATTATAACTAGAATTTCAAATTAAAAACGTAACTAAAAATTTTTAAATTGTCCCTCTTATATCCTTCCTCCTCTTGAAGCTAGTACATTTTTGATGATAAAATGATAAATTATCTGTCTGCTAAAAGTAAATGTTGCATTAAAACAAAATACAACTTAAAAATTTTAACATAAGCTGTATAGCAGCTTTGTAAAATATAGTTTGATGTTCTTGTAAAAGTACTCTACAAGAGCATTATAATTTGAGATTAGGAGCCATGTAGGAACCCATTTATTTTTGTGATTGACTAGGAGCATTTATTCGATCTCGGACAGACTGATTGGAGCAATTGGTATGTCTGTTATGTTGCCGGACTGATGGAGGAATTCGGGAGTGCGTCACCTGCTAGAACAGGAGAGTTCCTGAGACATAAAACACGCCCCTGCACTATAATTCACCCTGGACATTTTTGGAGCATGCGTTCTCTTTCAGACTTTATTGATTGTTTTGCTTTAAACCCCTCGGTTTTTTAATTATTGTTTAAATAAAACTAGCTTGGAGAAGAAGAAGAGCAGCTGCACATGCTGCAGGGCATCTTATTGTACAGTACGTACAGTACAGTACAGTCCCTTTAATGAAGATACGTTCTCTTCGCTACACGTTTAAGAAATGATGTTTTCTAAGCAAGCACGCTTTATTGCATAGCTTTTAGTTGGCGTTATTGATTGAGGAGATAAGTAAAAATTCAGCACACTCTCAGAAAATAGCTCATTCGAGCTCAACGACGATAAGCGAGATAGAAAAAATTGATGTCCACCCAAGATTTTTTAGATTGATCAGCTGCGAAAGTAGCCACCGGTGTGAATATCGAATCCCTTCTGTCGTTTACTATGCACTTCAGTCACGAGACCTTATACAGTTGTTGCACATTTTCAAGGAGGCTGAGTCAAAGTCAGGTGCTTTCTAGATAAACAGGATCCCGTTATAAAACAACTTTTAGATGAAAAATGGCTCAGAAACTCGGAAAGGTCGAAAGAAAAAAAAGAAGAACCAAGAATCTGGGAACTAATTATCACCATCCACTCGTCCGGGAATTAATGGTGAAGTTAATGGTTCGGACCTGATTACTCGTATCACACCTCACATGTGCAGCTGAAGAAATTTTTACCTTTTAACACACACACCAGCATAATTATTTATAATTAAAAGTCCTATTTATGACGAAAGTAATTAAGGGAAAACGAGATAAACGTATATACGAATGTTAGGATATAGTTTTTAGAATTTAAATAAAGCCCTATGGAGAGAGCATTTTTCTGCTTTCTATTGACCCAGAACGAAAGTTTAAGTTAGGGTAAATAACACATAAAATATTTTGTTTAATTTTAATAAAAATTAAACTCGCGTGCCATGTTTATAAGGGCAAAGAAATGGGAATTTATTGGCAATTTACAGCACGTTGTAGGAGGAGAAAGAATGGATTGTTATTATCGACCGATAGAACACTCAAGATGTATAATGAGGGGTTTAAGGTTATGGTGCTTTCCTTGTCTAACTTTCAATCAAAAACACCCCGGAGGAGCAAACAGGGACGAAGGAAAGTAGTTCGCACTTCTCATTATTCTAACAAGCTGACGGGTTAGTATTTTTCCTTAACGTTTTCCTAAAAGTCCTTTTCTAAAACGGGGAATGTAGTTTAATTATATTTGTTCCACTTCGGATGGTTAGATTTGTTAAATTTTTTATCGTTATCGCATCATTTGAAAGCTCATAAATTAGTAGAAAAGGCGGGGCTAACACATCCATTTCTTAATTAGTTAACTGTTGTAACGAGATTTGTACCATTTAAGAGCCGAGGATTGAGGAAGGAAAGAAAACCAATCGATAATCATTAATAATTTATCAAGTTTCAAAACTGTTTAAGAACAGTTTAAATCCGTGTTTGTTTATTAATAACAAAAGTTTCCACCTCCCCTTCTTCCCCAATTGTTAATGGAAGTTATGTTGGTCTAGAAAGTCTCCATAGAAACACCCCATATCGATCGTTATAGATTCATATTCAAGTCTGTAGTTTATATTTTTGTTTGGTTGCTTCTTTGTCATTGACGTATCGTTTCTATCCTCTTTTATTATTCATAAATGACTCTTAGAACTTCATCATCGTTTCCATTTTCCTCAAAAATTTACTTTAATTATTATCGAAAATAAAATTTATCAGTGAAAGATTTTCCTCCATCCCAGAGAAATATAGAATGTGTTATAGAATGGACCGATTTTTGAAGAACGATGGACTAATATCGAACTGAGTCTGGCTGCAAGTCGAAAATGGTGGTTGGATGAAATGTACTGGAAAATGGTTTATGACTTCTAACGGTCCTTCCTTAACCTGTCCTAAGGCTACTTTACTCAGTAGAAGCAGAAGAGCCGTGTAAAGTTGAGATGTTGAGAAAAGTTTCAGAAACTAAAGGAGAAAGTGGGAAAAAAATCACCTAGCTTTGTCAGCATTCTCATAAACTCCCGATCATTTCTATTTTTACATATATCTCACTTCACTTCACAAAATGGAAAAAGGTTGAAACTGTAGATCTATTTTTCTCCCTCTCTAACTCTCTCATTCTCTCCCCCTTAACGTTTGCGTGATTCTCTGTATCTTCCGTGCTGTATGTGAGATAGATTTTTATGAACTAGAGCACTTACGCTGCAATGGTTTCCACTCCTGCAAGGTAAATAGTATCTTAAGTGCCGGGTAATGTTTAACGTTCGAGTCTTTTTCCTTTTGCTATTTTATTTGTCACGTGCGTAAAAGTGCCACCGAATATCGCGTGTTGAGTGTGATGAGAAATGTTCTAGAGGGTCCTCTAATGAAAGTTCGATAAGTGTTAAGCCACGACGCGAAAAGTAGAAAAATTATACAATTTTTTATATTAAAAAATCTACGAAAATCCTCTAAACGTTAACAAATTTTCAATAAATGAGCGAAGAAAAAAAAATATCCTTCCTTGCTTAATTTACACACACATATATGCACGTTCAACATTTAATACATTTAGCAAATTAATTAATTAAAATCTTCGAAAAAAATCCTTTCCAATATATACACTGATAAAACGTGTTACAATTTATTGATAGATGTAAAAATTTCAGCATTTTCTTCTGATATAATGTGATTTTTTAAAATAGTTTATCAATAAATATGATGCAGATTTTAATTATAAATTTAAAACTATATTAAATTTTCTTAACGCTCCTTCGCACAGAGGTAAATTTTCTAATATCTTAACACAAATGTCATTAAAATAGAAGTTCGTTAGTTCTGCTATCGAATCATTTTGAGACGGATCCAATTAAAGGTAAAGACCATATTGGCCGGAGGCAACTCTCTTCCTGCTTCACTTTACATGATTATTTTGCAATTAATGTCGAGTGTCAGCTTTGTTTCAAAAATTATATTCTTTTTTTATTATTATTTTCCAGAAATATTATATTAATTATGATGAAAAATAATTTAAAAATACCTATATATAAACTTCTATATATTAAAAATTCTTCTTCGCCATTTTATCTTTTAAAGAAGAGGAAAAAAAATTTATCAAGCCAAATTCAAGTTAAAATAAATTTTATGACGTTATATCTCTACAAGAGCATNTCAGTATACAAACTGAATACTATATTTAAATATTGATTCGAAATCCATCATGGAAAAAACAGTAAAATACCTAAGCCAGTTACAATATATCAACAGGTAAAAAGATGAAATTTTGGTTATACATTTTCGAGAAACTCAACTTACTTTCTTTCTGTTTCTTCTTCTTTTTTTAAAAGAAAATAAAGAAAATAGTAAAAAAAACAACAGGAATTTCGAACAGAAATGCTAATGCTTCCTGATTTATAATCGCAACTGGTGAAAAATTGACGTAGAAAGAATCATATTTCTCACTGAAAGTATAGAGTAAGAAATTTCACAAATCAACTAGGTTTGTGCTTCAACTCTGCACTTCTTTCTCTTCTTTATTTTTGTTTTATTTTATCTATAGAAATTTTTTATATTTATATACATATACATGTATATTTTACTATATATATAATATTTTCAATATTGCTTTTACTTGTTTAAGATGTAAAAAATCTGATTTAAAAATACAAACTTTGATATATATATATATATATAAATTCGTTTTTCGTTTCATAAATTTAATTCTAGTAAATAAACGTGAAAAATTGCATTTTTGTTTCGAAGAAAGCCTGTTTTTAAAACATGCAATTTTCTTTAAACAAACGATTGTATTTTAAATATTAATAATTAGAATGTGATGTGATTTAATATATATTTTTAAAGTTGTTACACAGAAATTGGCAAATTTAAGCACTTTTATTTTATTGGTTAATTCAAATATATTTTTTTTAATCGTTAAGTTGAGAATTTTATGTAATTGGTTGATTTAAATCGTTTCATTGTTAAAACTGAACGCTTCGTTATTATTATTGGTTAGTTTAAATAATACATTATGTAAATCGAGTATTTTTATGTAATTGGGCTGCAATTTAAAAAGATCGTAGATCTATAAATTCCCACTCTATTCCGTCTGTCTGTCTTTCCTTAATCTCGATAACGGCGTTAGATACATGAAACCTGAGACCAGACATGGAATTCGCAGGGATAAACGGCCCTGATTAATTATATACGAACTTCGAAAACCGAAACGTTACGTTATTTTAATTCAAAATATTCCCCTGAATATGTTAAATGACCGGCACGACTCTATTGATAACGGAAAAAGCTTGATGTACTGTACTGCAGTACATGGGCAAGTCACTACTAATTTGAGATGGAAAGCATATATTTTAAATTAAATAAATTTAAAAATAATTAAAAATTGCAGCCCGGCATTGTGATAATGCCACAATAAATAATAAGCATTTATTACTTATTTTAATTAGTTTCCATGGTGCTTTAATATAATTGGTTAGCTTAGCCTTTCTCATTGTTGAAAATGAACACTAATATTATTGGTTGGTTTAAATCACATTATAGAAATGAACAGTTTTATGTTATTGTTTAGTTTAATTTTTTTTATTGTTGAAACCGAGCACTTTATTACAAAATCATTTAAATAATTTATTATTGAAATCGAGCACATATAATACCGGTTGGCTTAATTATTTTCCATTATTGAAATTAAGTAATTTAATATTATTAATTGATTTAGATAATTATACAATTGTAGAAAATAAGAATTTTAATATTTTAAAATTAATTTAAATTTTTTTTTTTCGTTGTCGAATCCAAGAAGTTAAACATTATTAGTCGATATTCCGTTAAATAAAATTGATTAGAGTTATAATAGAAGTGTGAATCTGGACTAAGTATATTTATATTTTAATTTAATTTATCATTTTCTTTGTAATTAGTAAGAAAATTAAAACGTCCTTCCATTTAATACGCCGAATGGAATACAGTTAAAGATAATAGGAAAAATTTGAACCTGTTATAATACGGTTGAACTAAATCGATATAATGTTGAAAATTACCTCAAAAAACAATTTTTAAAGAATGTAATCAAGTATGTAAGTATTACATATGCAATTTTAGAATTTTATTTATACATGTATAAACTTACAGCTGTGTTAGTTTTATTGAAGTGGAACCATCAGGGACTGTTAAAGAAAATCTCTGGTATGATAGACAGCCGAGAAAGATGCTAGCGTAATTCTCTCAACGCCCTTTCAGCGGAGTTAATCTGATGAAGAATCCTACATCTGCACAAGTTCAAATTTGTTCATTTTCGCATTCATTTCTCATAAGAGAGGGATGTTTTCTTAACGAGCTAGCTAATTAATTAAGTGAAGGCGTGCGATTCTCAAAGAGAGATTTATACCTATGATTAAACGATTATAGTTCTCTACATACTGGTTGACAATTTGAAGGATGTGCTGTCCCTAGAGTAAAAGGTAGCTAAATCTAACGAGGTACAGTTAAAATTACAGCTTACTGTATGTCATGCTTGGATTGACTGACGCGCCCTTTGGGAATGATACAGGCAAAAGATATTACTATTAGAAGTGGGAAAAAGGGTATAAAGTTACTAGAGGAATAATCTACATTATTTTTTTTTTCTTCTTTTCCTCTTTGGTGATATGACAATAACGTACAAAAGTGCTCTTTTTGCCTTAGGAGAATCCCCGTTTCTGTGGTTTTAGAACGTAAGACTTTCTGCAAACAATTCGATTGTTTAGTTACGAAATTTATAATGTTTTAATTTAGATCTTTTTCATTAATGAAATTGAATGTTTAAGTATTACAACTTTAAGTTCAGATTAAAACTTTTCCATTATAGAAACTGAATATTTAAGGTATCATTATCCGGTGTTTGGGTAAGAAGAATTGATTGAAATTTTGTGGAGTACAAAGGGGTTAATTTAGAATTTCGTCTAAAATAAAAACAAAAAGTTGATTCAATAAAGTTTAGAAGAAAAAGAAAAAAGAAAAGGAAAAAAAAAAAACAGAATATAAATCTGATACTTACGTTCGAATGTATAAAATAAAAATATTTAAATATATTTACATAATTTATTATGATTAAATATTGTTACTCTATATTTAAATGCATGTATAATTATATTTCATTATTTGAATAAAACATTATTCTTAAAGAATTATAAAAATTTTTTAATAATAAATTCAACGGACAGACATGAAAAATTTTAATTAAAAATATATATATTAGAATAAATAACGCATTTTAAAACTAAAATATAATTTAATAAATATTATTGAATTTTTCATGAAACAGTAAAGAAGAATATAAAAAAAATAACAAAAACTGATATTTATAAATTTTCATTTCTTGCTCTCTATAAACTTAATTTACATAAGAGCATTTAAAATGCTTCGCCTGACTCGCTGAATTAAAATTAACTTTATTTTCTAGTGGATAAAAACATAAAGGAAACTTAATCATGTTTAGTGAAAAGAAAGATCAAATTCTTTATTAATACTACGGATAAATTTATAAAAAATGACGTTTATACAGTAAACCCGATAGTTAATGATTTGATCCAATTTCTCTTGGCTTTCTTCTGTAACAACAGCAAGTGAAGAAAGTAGGCTGTGACAAGAAGAGGAAAAAAGTCGAAAGGGAAGTGACAGGCACAGAGAACAACAATCAACTTAATACAATGTATCATTTAATCGGAAAGCAATTGACTTTTGCAGAAGTGCTTGATACCAATTTAATTAATGAAGTGTGCCTTGATAGAATTAAACATTGAAACGTGTTTTGATTGTTGTAAGAGTAAATATTTTTTTCTTTAATAATTTATAAGTTTCTTTAACATATTAACTTCAAATTTTCGAGCTTTAAATTAGGAGTTTTTAGTTAAAAACACCAGGAAATCCACAATATATACAGAGAGGATGTTCCAGAGTAACTTACACCCACTGTAGTAATTCGATAATTTTATCATGTAAAATTAAAATCTAAATTTTAAAATGATCAAATTAAAGAAAAACTTACAAGTTATTAATTTTATTAGTGTGTTTAGATTTATAATTAACTGACTTTTGGTCAACCCAGTATATGAATACGATATAAGTTGGTCCAAATATCAGTTAACCATTAAAAATATTAAATTGTCATCTTGCATAAATGTAGTTTTTGGAGCATCCTGCATTTTGAATAATTCTGTTTTTTCCCCCTTCAAACAAGCATACATAAAAACTATATGTTAGATGATATTTTCAAATATTTATCCTGTTATATTCTACTCTCTATATTTCCTATTCATGACAGAATTCATCTTTTTTATTCTTGTAAACTTGCCAAAGGGAATACAAAGTTTTGAGAGACTTCAGAGAGTAACCGGAATAAATATTTTTAGAAGTGTAACAGAAGAAAAAGTGGAGGAAAAAGAAGAAGAGTAAAAAATTAGTAGAAATGTTGACAAATTTATATAAAAAAATGCTTAATAAAGTGCTCTAGATGAATCTAAATAATCTAAACTAGACAATATATTTATTAAAGGCTATGATTTGTGGTTAAGCAGTCTTTTTATAAGTGCAATACGCTGTTTACGATAGCTAATTTAGTATCATAGACGTGATTAATTTTCTTTCTATCGTCTCTTGTAATATAAATTTATTTTTATATCCTATAGGAGAATAGAACATTTTCATTATTTCACTAAATTTACTCCTATTCCTTTTGGAATATTATGTCAAAAAGAGAAGTTACTAACCTCAGGGCATGTAGCCAAAATATATATAAAGGAGAAGAACAAACATAAATAGAACTCATTTCGTTGTTTATCCCGCATGCATATACAGAAAAATTACAAAAATTTTACAATAAATCATCCACTTGTTCGTGAAATAACATTCTTCTTGTACTTTCTTTCATTTCAGACAGAACTATAAATCAAAAAATATCAAAAAGCGTATTTTATTTATCAATCAAGTTTAATTTAATTCTTTTTTCCCCTCTTCTTAACATTTTTTTTAATCTTTAGATAATATTCTAAGTCATAAATTAATTTACAAAGTAAATGAAACTTTTGTAGAATTAATTATCTTTTACTTCATGACTTTTTGAATGATACCGTTGGGAATGGAAGAGGAAAAAATAATTTAAAAAGTAAAAAATAAAAACTAAAATAAAAAAATTGCCGTGAATTAATTGTTGTTTACATAATCGAAACAATGAAAAAATTCATTAAATTTAAAATTATTTTTCAGTAGAAAAATATCTGTTATAAAGGATTAAAGTTCTTTTCTAGTAATTCAAAACTCCTTCCATTTATTTTACGAAGTGGAATGTCATTCTGATGTATAATTAGTAGGGCTAATCGTTACACATTTCAGAAACTAATCTAGGTTTAAGATTGACGTCTCTCGAGAGACCTTATGACCCCCTAACTGTCTAAAGGCGATTAAAGGGGCCGATAATGAACGAAGAGGATCAGCTGGAGATAATGGCGTAGCTGAATGATCGAAGAAGAATTAGTCATGTGCAACAGTTCGATAGAACGAGTGCACTGTTATGCAAATTACTTGTTATACAACAACCATAGAATAAGAGAGTCTCTAGGGGAGTTTTAAAAGAATCTCTACGGAGCGTATCGGATTTTTATCATATAATTCACATTCACGCCAGCTTTTAGAGAAGGGGGTAGCCTAAGGAACTAAATAAAGTAAAAGCATCCCTTTTAAACTTTATAAAAATCATCAAGAGTGCTGCTGCCTCTCGTTAATGTAAGTCGAGTATTATTATCAATGGATGCATTGATCACGTGTGACAACTTCGAAATAACCCCGAACCGGTTGATAACAGGTTACTGCACCTTTGGAAACCTCTTTCGACCGGCGACATAACTCAAGCGAGTGAAAGTATATTGGAACGGCCAGATTTTTGGCAATCTGCCACTTCCCACTGCACACGTCCAGATCAAAACCACCGAGAAAGGGTGCTAAAGAAGGGTGGTCTTTGATACTCGGTTTATATGGGCTATCAACTTGGCTACATTTCTCAGAATCACTATTGCTCTCTCTCAATAACCGAGCCTGGTATTAATTTTTTCTCTTTCCAACTATTAGGACAGAGTTTTGTACTTTATTGAGAATTTTTAGTTTGGGTGTGAGAATGCCATTATCGAGTGACACGTCTGGAAATATCCCCATAAACGTAGTAGTTAAACGTCAAGTACTTTCGATAATACTCTTTATGGCTTATATACTTCCAAGGGGATTTAATATCCAATTACTTAATCAGAGGATACAGTATGGGTTTGATAAATTAAGCGAGAAATCCTACCACTCTTCATCAATTTTATCAACCCGCCAGGATTTAAAATTCTCACAGGAACTTTTGTTAAACTTCGATCTATCAACTTAAAATCCGAAACTCGAGGGGGTTACAGAACTTTGATAAAACTATCGATGCGCTCTACGTATATTTGATGTCTGGCAACATGTTACTCACATCAAGTGGTCTATAGATTTAATAATAACTAGTCCGTGTAGTGGAGATCGTATCCATTATCTTTAGAATTTCGTTTTGACAAAGTTTTTCCCTGTCTCTGACGACAATGTCACATTAAGAAGTGATAAATGTTCAAACTTAGGATAGGGTCGACGTAATTAGTGTCCTTATCCATTGACTGACCGGACCAGCTGACATGATTCCTTCAAAAATAAAACATTACAGAAATATTCTGTACGTATAACTGATTAGTATATTTTTCGAGTCTCCTTCTTCTCTTAAAAGATAAACGAGAGGAAGAATGCTTAAAAGATGATTAATCTTAAAATATTTTTGAAGTCGCTCGATTTAATAAGATTCCAATTTACGTGACACTTGGTGCAATTATTCATTTTTCTAAATTAAAATTTCTGTCGTTATTTCTTTTTTTCTTTGTACAAAACCTGGCTGATAAATTCAAAAGAAATGGTATTTTTTCATAGTTTTAGTTTGCTTTTTTTTAAACTTTTCCTCCCATCTACAAAGAATAATGGAGTGGAGTAGCAAGCTTTCTCTTGTATTCTGGTTTTGTAAGTAAATATATCGAGAATACATTTACAAATTGTAGCAATTTTGTATTTTAGAAAAGATATAATTAAATTTAAACATTTTAAAATAAATTTTTTACGGTTTAATTAGTTTCTCTTATCGATTTTAGCTTCTTTTATATCAACTATTACACGGGTATGTAACTTATTTTGTGTCAGTGGCGCGTTAACCTATGGGCAAAAAGGGCAATTGCCTGGGACCCCCATCAGCAGGGGGTCCCAAACCAATCTTTAATAAGAAAATATTTCATCCAAAAAATTTCCCTGAATAATGCCTAAAGTCAACACTGTACAGTATATGGGGGTTCCCTAATTCAAATTTGCTTGGGTCCCAGGAAGCTGTAACGCGCTACTGTTTTGTGTTGCTATTATGGTCATCTTATCAATCCAATTCACTTTTTGCATCAAATTTTCTTCAATTTACAGGCACGTGGCTATTAATTTTGACAAATTTAAAGCAGTTTTCATTAAAACAATGCTTATAATTTCCATAAAAGTTTGCGGTTTTCAAAAAAATATATGTTATATAAATTCAATATTTACGTATAAATATTACATTTTAAATTCTTATAATTCTATTTAGAAGCTAAGTAATTTAAAATTTAGCTCACAACATTTATTTTTAAGACGATAATAATAGCTCACAGTTAACGAGGAAGGAGTTGCTGCTTGCTTAATTTTAGATTTTTCACGAATTTATATATGCCAAAATTCTCACTAATTTTAATAATTTTACATGTAAAATTCTTTCCATGCCTTATATTCAGTTTATAGGCCTAATCGGCAGTTTTCTGTATACTAAAGCAAGGAAAAAATATTATAAGAGCGTTTACAAATGATTGGGCTGCAATTTGAAAAAAAATTGTAGACATAAATTTCCACTGTTTGCCCTTCCTTAATGTCGAGAAGGTATTAGACAGATTAAAGTCGAGACCAGATATGAAAAGTTTAGGAGCAGGAGGCCCCGATTAACTATATATGAATTTTCGATTTACACAGGAAGTCACGTTATTTACCGATTTCCTGCTAACAGGAAAAGTATGAATATAGTGGCAAGACACTATTAGTTTGAGATCGAGAGCATATATTTTATATTAAACAGATTGAAAATATGATCAAAATTGCAGCTTGGCATTGTGACGATGTCACGATAATTTTTGCTCGTTCTATATAATTTCTTCTTGCTGAAACGAATTAGAACGAGATGAAAAATCTGTCCATGAACTTAATTAGACGATAAAATTACAAAAATCTCTTATAGATAAAGGAAGAGAAATTTATTTGTTTTCTCTTTTTTTTATCCACTTTTTTCCCGGATGTATAAGTATTCTGATCACGGCAGGAAATGCTCGGCAGTTGGCACGTAAAGTATCAGAAGTAGAAAAAAGCAACAGAGGACTGAGAAGGGCCATAAATAAAGTGTGTCATCGCCTTATCGCTGTTAGCACGTAGGCCTAGTGGGGCCCGGGGGATACACCGAGTCGGAAAAGGCACGGAGTAGTACTCAAGGGATAGGATGGATCAAGTCTAAATTGCATTACCTTAGCTATATTGTCGTCTCTTACGTTTTCCGATTGTCTTGCCACTCAGATAAGTGGTCATCAACATGCTCCCACTTAGCTCCTTATCAGTGTTTTTAAGCAAGGAGGAGGAGGAGAAAAAAAAATCCCATCCCAGTTACTCCACGCCATTTATGTGTCTGAAAAGCGAATAAGAAAAAGATGCACATTCTATATATTCTCAGGGAGAATTGAAGATGAATGGTTTTTGGACTGTTGAGAATTGAGACGACTTACGTACTCCCATTTGCTTGATCTCCCCCACTTTGATTGTATAAAAAATTTCGCCTTTCTTTCCTTTTTTAAAAAATAAAATAAAACGTAATTTTCGGTAGGAGATAAGGAGTGCATTTAGTTTAAATATTTATTCACAATGGGGATGATGTTTTGTTCATCGAGTAGCGAGAAATTATCAAATAAGTGGAGTGACTTATTAATAGTTTTATTATATATATATATATACATTTTTTTCAAGCGAATTTTATGCCTTTCTACACGCGTATATTTTTCTTTATTTTAATATTTAATAAAGTAAATTTTGCAACGATAAATGTTGCAAAATTTATTTAATTTTTCTCCTTTATAATCGTACTTTTTTTAAATTTTACTCTTTTGTAATACGCGAAAATGCTATTACCGAAATAATAACAAATATATCAGCTGTAACGCAGAAAAAAATGAGATAAATAGTTAATTTATCGTACAGTATTTTACTAGAATATAAAAAAAGAAAGGAAAACAAATTCTCTGAGCGTTATTTATAAGGAAGTAATTTAATTTAAGTTTCAATTAATTCCGTCCGTCATTGTTTACAGATAGTAAAACACGCTTTCCCTCCTTATCTCTTTAAATTTACACATTCACAGTTTTGTTTACATAAGTCTTCATGTAAATATTAACAATTACATTGCTTTTATATCTTGTAAAATTTATTTATAAAGAAATTTGTTGGCATAATATACTATTACAGTTAAACAATGCCGCATTCTCTCTACGTTATTTCTTTCCCTTCCTCCCTTCTTCATCCTTTTTCTTTATCCTGGTCTTCTCAGTTTCTAAAAATGCTGTCGAATCAACTTCCAAAGACAAAGTTTACGGGTTATCGAACAGTGTTGCCACCACCTCGGGGGCAATTTGACAGTACTGAACATCATTTTTCACTCTTGTCTCAGTTTGACAAGTGGAGACCTATTCGTTTCTTCTCTTTCTCTCTCCCCAATCGGCCTTTTAATCCAACGAGGTTGTAAAGAGTCCTGTCTTCTATAATCGCCCAAGAGGAAGAAGAGATCTATCTTATATACCAATCAAGGGTTTGCTTAAACATAAATCTAAGCTCTCTGCACTATACTTTAATTGAGAAGTCCTTCTCTGCTATGTCCTATCCTACTATCTTTCTTCATCTCTCCTTATTACTATATCGACATTTTCGAGTGTGATGTAATCTGAATGTTAATAAATCTTAATGCGGGTAGACTTATATCCCTTCAGAAACCAAAATAAATTGTAAGTCTTGTAGGAAAATATCAGAAATTATCATCAGTGATCTATCGTGATCATCTTTATTCATTGTACTGTACGTAACCGAGTTTAGTATAAAGATATCTCTTTAACATTAATAAAATCATATTGCTGATAAACTCTGTTATTTACAGAAAGCATTATAAAGACATATCGCAACAGGAAGTAAAATAACGCAGCGACTACGACGACACTTAACGATCTACTGGCGGTGATTTTACGTAGATAAATCATTAAATTTTTAACTTATTCGAAAATTTTAAAGTGTATAGTGAAATATTATCTTTCAGCTAGTGTATACTTATAATAAATTAGTGTTAGAAGTAATTAATAATAAGAAAAATCGATCATTAAATCGCGAGCAACAGGACCGATTTGGTATCGGTCTACTCGATTTTGGAGACTGTCAACAGCAAACTGCTTTGCTTTCTCCCTCGGGCAAGCCACAATCGGCCACGACTGACTTCGATCATTGATCAATTGGCTCGAACAAAACGTCGTTCCTTCGTCATGCTGTCGGCATCAGCTGGTGCCACTTCCAGATGTGGCCTAAATATTCTATCAGTATGCATGGCAGCTTTATTAGATTCCCACTGTCAAAACACTGTATAAAGCAAACAGTTCAACCATTGTGTATGCTAAACGTCTTGTCTGTAATACTTGAGTAAATATATTATGTTTACAGAAGACTTTTTTTAATTTAAAAAGTACGGCGGAAGAAGATAAAACAAGTTTCGTATCGAGTAAAATAATATTTCATTTGAGAAGGTGAATAGAGACCATATGCTTATGTGAAGGAACTGGTCGGAAAATTAATTAAACTGATTCTGTCCTGTCCTCTCTTTTCTCTCTCTCTCTCTCTCCTCTCTTTTTTTAATACAGTAGCTTACATTATAACACTGTTTACGCGCGTTAATGTAGTTTAAAAATTCCTAAAAGAGAAATAAAATCTTAAAATTTGATTTTTGTAAAGAAAGTTTTGTTTATGTATTCAGGCATAATGTAAACTATAAAATTTTTAGAAGGGAAGATAATGAATTTTTTAAAAAAATACACATATACCACGCAGGTAGACACTTAAGAACAATTCAGTCATAAAACACATTAAAGGACGAAGAGTTATGAGTTTATGAGTAGAAAAACTTAGTTTTGAAAGACAACAACACAATCCTATTCTATTAGAGTAAAGATTTTCTTCCTTTTTTTATTCTGTTATGGAAAGAATATAAAGAGAAACATTGTTGAAAATTTTGCAAGGTGGGCTTCACTGCATGGCTCCAATTTAGAAAAGACCGAATGACTCTTTTTAAAACAATGAATTAAGGTGAAGCTCATAGAAATAGGCTGTTGTAGTAAAACAGAAGAACATTAACGACTAGAAGCAATCAAGATTAATAAGAGAACGGGGTAAAGTAGGTCAGACGGAGAAATATAATCGTAATATCTGCGCACACCTTTGCTTCACTGAATATTAAACACGGCGATAACGTTATCTCAATGTGTTATCGCCGACTTCATTGCTAAGTGTTAATAGAGACTAGATGCGGATAATCTAGAAAAGGGGAATGAAAATTTTGTAGCATTTGCGAGAATTAATGAATTGTAAACCTATTTGCATGGCTATCGCTATTTAGATAGGTCGAGGAGCTTGATATAGATGGGCTGGGTTGTGTAACAATATTTAACTTTGTCTTAATAATTAATTTTAATTTAAGGCATCAAAATTAGATGCTAAAGGAAAGGAAACTTAGAATGGGAGTTGGACTATCTTTTAAAATTCGAAAATTTCCTTTTTAAATGATGCGGATCAAATTTGTAGTAAGATTCTAAAACGCTAACTCAAACATTAAAAGATGTAATATGGAATTAAAATTTAACCAAGAAAATTTTCGAATGAAAATTATGAAATTTATATTAACGATCCTGTAAGCTATTATAGAACTTTAATAAGTAATAGGTGCAGAAATTAGAAAATTAATTCGAGAGAGACAATCGGTAGAGAGAGATAACTGTTATTCATTAAAGGAGTCCATTAACGAAGTACAGCATTTGTTATATTAGGGAATAACGACAGTAATGTCATGCTGCTACAAGGAGAATATTTTGCATTTAAGAATTGGATATGCTAAATAACCCAAGGAGTTCGCTAAAAATCAAATTCGTTCTCTTTAGCGTTGATAATGAAGTGATGCATCGATTCGCTTGGCTCATTTATAACCCTTGTATGAAAAACTTTTCTCCTATTCTCCTTTCGTTCTCTAGGAAACATAACTTGGAAGATTAAAGTATCGAATGAAGTTATACGAAAATTTCTTCCATCTTAATATTCCAATGAGAATAATTATAGAGTGAATGAACTGTCAAATGGTGACAGTTCACATGAATGATAATGCACGCAAAATGTAGAGGACAATTAGAGAATTGATATATCGACTCTAATAATAGATCTTATACTTGATGTAGTCATTTGAATTGTATTATATAAAAGGATTTTAAATATAATTACTTTAAAGTACTTTTCGATCCGACAGAATTATTATTAAGGGCTGCTAATCACGTGATGCAACGTGTAGAAAATGGTTCCACATGAGGAGATAAGACGTCACAAATAATTTCACGCAACATTAACGGGGTCGACGTGAACCACCGTGTCAAAAGATGTGACAGACACATGTGACACTCTGGCTGACAAAATACAGCAAAGTGCAATCGCTGCTTAACTTCTTAGATCGAATGCTGTATTACAACTGTGATTGAATGTGTTTTTCTTATTGCGAATTACATTTTTATCGTCGAATGATGCGTGTAATAAACAATATTTTCTACTCAGTTTGCTAATGTTCTCCGTTTAATTCTTTACGAAGATCCATGTATAACCTCATATTCCACTCCACAATTTTCTAATAAATGCCAATCATCTATAGAAATTTAATTTAATTTTGTCACTTTTTCCAATTTTATACAATAAAAACATATTTTAAACTTCTTTTTTTAGCTCTAATAAATTATATTTACTTATATATATATAATCCATAAAGAAATTCTAAGCATTTACTAGAAAATTCACTGTTACTGTAATATTTTTATGATAAAAATAATAAAAATATAGAGATTAATTGAAGTTTCTTCATGAATATGTTGTTATAATCAATATTTTTTTCATCTATTTTTACATTAATCACTAATAAAGCTTTCATTATTTTCTGTAGCAATATTCCTCTCTCCAAAAAAATGAATATTCACTAACTTTTTATTGCCATCTTCCAGAATTCATCTTAAGCTTCCTCCAAAAAAAAGTTAAGTTCCATTAATAGTGCACTTGACTTTTATTTGAGCTATTTTTATAATAAAAGACGACAACAAAGCTTATTGAATGTGCACTTTATTATAAGAAATACAACTTCATGCAGTATTTCCTTTATAATAAAAAAAGGATAGTAAAGCAATCTTTTCTAGATATAAAAATAAACAAAAAATAGAAAATAAAACTGTGACTGTTACAATAAAATGTAAATTTAAAAATTTTATTGCTTCTACTCTAGAACATTGATTATGTTTTTTCTGTAATGAAATATACATTCGATAAATTTATTATTATATTTTTTAGAATTTAAAGGCATTTCTAGTGAAATATACATTTAAGAATCTCATTGTTTATTTCTAGAATTTAATTATTTCTTTTTAGAAAAATACAATTAAAAGCTTCACTGATCTTTTCTAGAATTAAAACTTTAATTTTTATTTAAAAATATATTTTTAAAATATTTATTATTATTTTTTTACAGCAAATAATTTCATTTCCTGTAATTTAATGCATTATTATGTAAAATCTATAATAGGAAACAAGATACATTTCTAGATTTTAATCAATTCCTTACCTTAAAACTTTGCTGTATTTTACTAAAATTAAAACTATAACATTTTATTGAAAAAATTACAATTTTTAAACTATTTATTACAATAAATAATTTTTATTTTCTACAGTTTACAGTGTTAAGTGAATATCTGCAGTAGAAAACAAGCTATGCAATATACAAGAAGCCTTCACACTCTTATCTGAAATTAAAAGTGCAATATTTATTTTTAAAAATAACTTAAAAATTATTATTTATTAAAAATTTCGAATAATTTAATGCTCTATTAAGCGAACATCTATAACAGGAAACGGGATGAAAGATGTGTATTTATTAAATTGATCAGCATTATTTTTTAATAAAGAGATTTAAATATTTATGACAATTCCCAAATGATGTACAATTTTCATAATTATTTTGTTGAAAATTTCATTTAAACTGTGTATTTTTTTAATAGTTTTATAAAACAACAATATTATTATTTTCTGTTTTTCCCTCCTTCTCCTCCTCCTTCCTGTCTCAATTTTTTTCTTCTTTCCCTGTCGTCTTCTTTGAATTGATTTATTTTTAAATAAAAATCCAACTATTGAAGTTAGAGTAAGCTTCAAATTTAAATGCAAAATAGCATTTTACACTCAGCATTTAGCTTCGTTTGCATTTCAATTCAACTGATCACAAGTAAACGAGAAAATAAGAAAGGTTTAAATAACATTTAAAACCATTCCCCATGTTTTTCTATTTATTATTATTAATTTTTTTTTCTAAATTTACAATATTTTTGAATGTAAATTCGATAGAAAAATGCAAAGAAGAGAGGATAATTAGCGTATTTTTTTTCTTTTTTATTTAAAGAGTTTAGCTCGGTTTATAATGAGATTAACTCTACAAATTAATTTATAATGGGAAAAATAATAAAGAGGATGGAAAATATTTTATTATGTCACGTTCTTTAATCCCGTTAAATTAACGTTGCCTCGCTATTTAAGACGCCATTCATCTATAACCGCGATTAAATTAGCAAAAGTATGAAGTGTAAAACCTAAGATATTATCGAGAATTATAAATACCAAACTCATCAGTTACACCGGCTATTTACGGAGTTAATGTTAATCGAGATCCATATTAAAATTAAATATTAAAATTTCTAAATATAAAATGAATTCTAAGAAATTATATATATGTATGCCCGAATTAAATTTTATTAGCACTTAAAAATTTACTTTTATTAAAATTTATTAATATTATTCGATGGTAATCCCTTATTGTTTAGGTGTCGCCATCTAGTGTCGGGGAAATCAAGCGAACTAAGGGCTTATTTAACCGTCCGAGAAATTGCGAACACGTCCTTGCACTACACTTTATTGCATACGTATGCGGCTATTAAATCGGTTGGCCAAGTGTTCCTCAGTCAACGTAAGAAGACGTACACTGTTGTAATGTCGAACGTTAGTACTTTAACGATCATCTTCCAATGGTTTAATGACTATAGAAAAAGCGTCACTGTGTAAATCTCCCCTTCTCGCCTTTACTGTAGCTATTCCTTCGGGAAGTCTTTCCTTTATACAGTTCAACTAAAGAATGAAACACAAGAAAAGATTTCTATGCAGCAGACGTACACAAGATTTTCTTTTTTTGAAGTCTTTACACCTTTGAAAAAGGAAATCTTTCAGTTCTTAAAGGGCTTAATGCTTCAAGAATCAAATGTTAATGTTAATTTTGTTTTAAATTCGATTTTCGACTATTTTTGACACGCATACAAATTACTACTGAAATACTTGAAACTATTTTAGAAAATTTTGTGAATGCGTAATTATGAAACTTCCGGTGTAGTATGAAAACAGTGTCTTTGTATCTTACATTGTTTGGATGCCTGTATTCGTGAATGAGTAGTGTAATCAAGGAGTGCAAATCTTTGCAAATATATAAATTCAGAAAAAATTTCCCTGTATACGTACAGGGAAAAGATTTAAAATGTAATGAACGCACTTATACGATGTACACACAATATCTAAGAATTTATTCTTCATCCATGACTTTAGTTGGTTGGTTTATTTGGTTACGGCAACGTTATACGAAGGGAAATGCCACTCGGAATTTAGGTATTTACAAATGTGAAGAAAACGCGGAAAACTCCATGTGGTCAGCCCTTTGGCCATGCGCGAACCCACCACTAACTAGTAGTGTTCGGTGGTTTCATCTCGCCACTAGTGAGTCATAGCGCTAGTGGTTACATCCAAAATGGTACTAGGGTGAATATAGGTTTGCTCGTTGTAATTCGTATCCCCCTAAAATTGGGTTCTAGTTACGTTAATGTCGAGAAAGTACTGTACTGTACGTAACCGTATTGAATAAATTCCGCTGTAAAATATTGAAATTAGAAAAATATTCTATCCTCCTCCGTGTTTTAGTTTAGTTTATCCTTTTGGATTTATTTATTTATTTATTTTTCTTTTTCTTTAAAACAATTCTCAGCCGTTTTTATCCTCTTCGTTAAAACTAAGCCTTGCCATAATTCAGTATAATTCAGCTATCTAAACATATGATTTTTCTATTTGATCTTAACATTCAAATTTCTGATATATTCCAGGAGAAATTAACATTTTAGTAAAATGTATCTTAAACAGATCAAAGATTAAGCTTGAAAGACAACAGAAGAAAAAATTACTAGTTTTTAAACTGAATCTTTTATCTGTTTAAGTAATTTAAATGTTATCCGAATTTTAGTTACATTGGCAAAGTGAACTCTGGTTGGTCGTGGGTTCGCGCTTCGTCAACGGGCTGGCCACGTAAAGTTTTTTGATTTTCTTCACGTGTCTTACATAGACACAGAAAACTCCAAGCGGCCTAAATATGACCAGTTCCCATAGGAGGTCCTCCCGGATGGCATCCCCTTCGTATATCGCGCGTGTTGCATTATCTTATCCCACCAATCCCATCTTAAAATCTTAAGGAAGTTGAACGTTAACATTAAACAGAATATGCAAGGACATAAATTTAGATGGCATTGTCATATTGAATTACGACAGGATCTGCTCCTAATGAAGAGGATTCGAGTATAAAAGTACAAAAAAGCTCAAAAAAAGGTTGTTAAAATAAAACATGGGGGAAGGATAAAATGATTAATGTAGGTAACCTAAATCGACAGCCGAATGGCATGGCGGTAAAAAAGTCAGCCTGTCGCTCTGGGAATTTGAAATCGAATTCGAACGAGCAACCACAAATTTTCATGAGAGGTCTTTACCAGATATATCATCCCACGGCTCTTACCATACAACCGTCCCCATTGTGGACAGGCCGAACCCGCGATGGGTTGAAAAAAGTCTCTCTACATCCACAGGACAGAGTGAGAAATGGAAAAAGTTACCTAAATCAAAGAGGACTCGAAAAGCCAATTGCAAATAAATAAACACATATATGTCATAGCAATGACTTATTTGACTATAATCTTTATATTCACATCTACTATTTTCTTTGATTTAAATTCAAAATGCTTTTGATTAAAATCCTTTATTCACTATATGTAAACATCATTATTTTATATATAAATAAACGTAAATATTTACCGAATAAATAAAGCTATTACTGAATTTCATGAATCTGATATACTGTATATGTCAGATTTATGTAACTAAAAGTTAAATAGTTTAAATAAAAAACAATTCCAAATTAATGAAAAAATATATATATATTAACGTGATGAATGAGTTTACAAAGTAGTGACTACTATATTTGGTAAAAGAATTTTCCCTTCAGTTATATTGAATTCTCTCAACACGTAAAGCAGAATACATTAAGTGCTCTACGAAATTCTCATGGTGCTTAGCCGTTATTCATTTTGCATTTTGACAATTCTGACATTTTGACAAATGGATATTATTTTCATTCTATGAAATATTTCCTGAATTAAGTGAAACATTTATATTATATTGGAAATGTATACCTTTATATATTCGACTAGTTAACATAACAGTAAAGAAAACAATGTGCAAATTTGAAGATGATCGTGCAATAATCTGCTATCAAAATGGCGTTTGACCATTTACAGATTTCAGAAAACTAAAATATCTTAAAATAAATAAATAAATAAATAAATAAATTTTCAAAATAATATCTGCATTTTTTCTTGACAACATTTTTCTGGCTTCAAGAAACGATTGCAAATTTTAAAATAAAAAATTTACTGTATTTTTAATTAAAAGCGTTTCCTGAAGCCAAAAATACACGATACTCAAAATGGCGTCCAAACAGGTCGCTATTTTGATTGATGCAGGCGTAGTTTATTGTGTGTCCATAAAATTGTATTCTGTAACTAGATTTTCGTCAAAATTTACTGTAACAATAAAAAATACAATATGCAAATTTGAAAATAATCTCAAAAAACCCATTTTCAAAATGGCGACCAGTTTGATCACGTTTTTAAACTTCAGAAAACTATCTAAAAAGAAAAAATATATAAAAATTGAATAAATTTTAGCGAAAATCTTCTGTAATATGGAAGAGAAACCAAATTCTTGAATAAATAATTTTCATAAAATTAGATGCTAAATTCATTTACATATTTTACTATTTCCAGTATGTAAGAAAATGTAGAAAATGATATTTTATGAAGCGAATAACCTTATTAATCGATTAATGAAGTAATAATTATGCTATACACGTTTTAAGCTTCTTAAAATTTAATCTAGCGTGACATTTATAGAATTGCTGATACGTTGAAGGGATTTATGCTTGCTTAATTGGCATCGGTACGAATGTCACGTGACCCGAAATAGAATCATCGCGAAAATTAATTACCGCATTACATGGATGAAGCGACGTTACTATCGATCAAATCAAAATTATCAAATATTAATTATTGGCTATAACTACATGAAATTATATAGAAAATATTTATATTTTAACTTTTTCGACACGTATAAAAAATACACATGTAACGTTATAAGTGTGGCGCCATCTTTTGATAACCCTTTCAAAACACTTATATATTCATTATAAAAGTTTATTAAACTTTAAAAAATTATTACTTTTCTTAAATATGAATGCTTTAAAAATATAATTAATTAATTATACTGAAGCATTACTTGAGCCTTCTTCTTGTCTTAAATAGTCCTTGAATATATTTATTATCTGTAAAAATGAAAGAATAAAATTAGGAACGTACTTATAACTATAATTTTATTTTAGTTTTAAAAGTAAATTTTAAAAAAATGATTATTTGATTTTATTTAAACAAACTCCATTCCTAGATGGCGGCACATAACAGACCTGCTCATGAGTGTTCTGGGAATTGAAGATCCATTGTCGAATGGCGGCTTTCAGTTCAATCACTCTTAGGTGTTCGAAGTGTTTAACTTCTTCCATTACATTTCTTGAAATTTCTGTATAAATTTGCATATATCTTTCTAAACGTTCTTCAGCCTGTAAAATAAGATTTATGAATTAAATTTGTTTAAACTTATTGTTGCACATCGAAACCATCTTTAATACCTGTTCTCTTATACTCCTGAATTTATTCATTGTAGCAGTACTTTTCTTATTGTTTATGATGTCTACTTCTCTCTGTCTTTTATGTTCTAAGTCTTTTTCTATTTGTTCGATATCTCTACGTGCTTTGATCCTCACGTCAAAAATTGCCTAAAAAATGTAAAAGAGTTTACTGTTACTGTTGTCGTTGTTGGATATTTTGGCAAAACTTCAGTACCAAGCAGTTAAGGCGCCAGTTAGCCCACTGCTCTGAGAAACCAGGATCGAATCCGGGCAAGCAACCCTAGAAATTTTTCATTGGTTGGCCTATCAAGTCCCATATCTCAGCATTTACTTTCACCCATTATGGGCTTGGCCTAACCCACGATGGGCATGGAAATAAAGCCATCTTATTATTTGCTAGATAGAAAGAGTGAAAAATGAAAAATGGATTCAGTAGACCAAAGGATATGAAGAAAGATTAATTCTATTCAATGTCCATTCATTATTGACATGGATTGTAAAGAACTAGTATAGAGCAGTAACATAATTGCTTGAATTTACTTGAATCTTACCACAGCTTGAATAGTAAACTTCATATAATCTCTAATGACATCAGATAACATCACGCATTCCTTTTCTGACTGAGTCTCATAGACACTTTGTAAATCTTTATGACCTTCCGCTATTTTATACAACAAATTTGAAAATTGCTGATCTTCTTCTAAACTGCTAACCACTCTGACTCTTCTTGCTAGGTATCCTATGGCTTCACTTATATCTTTAGAAAATTAAATTAATGTTATCTTCTATAACTCTCATCAATTATATTATAAACTTATCTCTTATTATAAAAATATACATGAACCAATCGATTACATTTCGTTTTATTTAATTTACTTAATAGATGCAAAAATATATTCCTACTTTTCTTTTTAACAGCGAATTCGTGCAGTGCTTCTGAAAATACCTTTAACATGTCTTGATAAGTTTGTAAATGATCAGCTTTTCTTTCGAACCACTAAATTAGATTAAAAATTCTTATTAGTATCAATGAGTAATTAAAAAATATACGAATTATAAATCTCACAGTATCGTCATTATCAACTACAGATAGGAAGAATCCTCTTCCAAGTCCATGGATGGCTGGTCCTACATTATCTCTGTTATGAATATTTCTTATTGTTTTCTTGTAATTTGTTTTGGAGTATAGGAAGAGCTTGAAGAAGACATCATCTCTTAATACCAAATGAGATGCAATACGAAATAGAAATCTTTCTAATGCTGCTCTTCGAATTTCGATAAATTCCATTCGTGATATCTCGGCTTCATTTTTGATCATAACAGATAACATACCTGCAATATAAGTATAATTATTATTTTCTCAGCTATGTGAAGACATTCTTTTCTTATTACGACATGCTATTGATAAAACTACAAAGCTGCGTTGGTATATTGCAATACTACTAACTTCTATCATTGTTGAAAGCCCCAAGTTGCAACTTTCAGGAATTTTGAAAAATACAAAAGATACAAAGTATTTATATGGTCGAAAAGTTACATTAATTTAGTACATTAAAGATTTCAGCATTTAAGTGACGATACGATTACTTAAAATCGAATCTTACCACCAAAATCTTTCTCTGGAGGAGGAGGGATTATACGTCCAACGTGAGCATATTTGTAATGTAATTTTTGATAAAGTAGCATAAAATCGTTAAATCTTCTAGTCACAGAAGTGGTTTGGTTATTATTCACATTTGATGTAGTAGTGATGCGATAAGTGACATAAGAAGTAATAAAAGATCCAATTTTCTGAGGATTGGTTACAGTTATCCTCACAGGATGGTTAAAAGTATTCTATGACACATAATTGAATTTTATTAATAATAATAAAAAAAATCGACATTAAAATTACCATTTCAAGTATAATAATAGTTACTTACAATATCGATTTCGTTAGCAGAAACGTCACCTTCCATAATTTCACAATACTGAAAAGTAGAAACGGCGTAACATCAACAAAAATATATAAATTTAAAACGTCGTTTTAAAGGATTTGAAAGTTAAAATGAGTGTTTATTTATTTAAAAGTTTAAAATAAATAATAAACTACACATTAAGCATAACAAACAGGTAAATAAACATACGCAATAAAGATTTATCGATCATGAAGTACAGTACTTGTATATGATAATATCTAGAGTTCAATGTTTATGATAAGTCACCCTAGCAACTAAAAACAGATAGAATAAAATTTTGTCATTTATTCTATTCTATTTTTTTTATCATTCTGTTGCTTAGTGAAGCTGAACAAATCTCATGCAACAGGATTTCTGATCTCTATTAATTAAACAATACATAGTCACATGATTACGTAGATGTTCCATGTTTAATTATATACTCGCTATTTACTCTTTCATAATAAATAAATAATTTAATTAAATTTTCATACGCTATAGATTAAATATTTAATTTTTATATCTTAAGATATAAGTTCTAGATAGAGGGATAATTTTAAAAGGGGGTGTTATTTATATATCACGAGAAAACGTCATGTTAACTGTCAGTTTGACGTCAAAGTAAAGATGACAAGCAAGTTTAATATATAAAACTTGTATGTTATACCACTTAAAATATTCATTTAATTGTGTACCTAATCGTCATTAAAAACTTTGTATAAAAATATTTTTTGTTTCCTCTTACATTCAAGGACGTCTACTTCAACAGGAAACGAACAGAAAAACGAAAACATATAATAAAAATATAAAATTTATTCTAAAGCAGTGAAGAATATAAAATACTACTTAAAAATTAACCTGTAAATAAGGTGTATACACATTTGACTTACTAAAATGAGCTGTGAAAAGTTATTCTGTACATAAAAAAGACTTAAATAATCACAAAAAACACAATATTTACTTCAATTTTATAAGCAAACTTTACTTTAGAATTATCTTTACCAAAGTTAATAAAGCAAACTTTAATAAGAGGGCAAACTTTTAGTTTGTATAAACAATAAAACGTCGTAGTCACCTGTCAAATATTAACACGTAAGAAGTACAGTAAACATTCTTTAGATACAAACACTTAACAGTACGAAAAGAAATAATAATAATAATAATAATATTAAAGAGAATATAAACTCCTACACCTACCCGTATTAAAGTATACAGATATAGATAGATTTCGGTAACACTATACTTTCATCATGTATCGATCACGTGCTGAAATAAATAATTTAAATTTTATTCAACAGATGGCGACAGGATACGTAAACGTAATTTTATAATTAAAAGCAGGATTTGTATGCACGTGCATGTTTTCCTTAAATGTTAAAACCTCGATATAAACACGATTTGAGTCCAAGTAGATCAAATTAAGGATTATTCCGATAAAGCATACTTTATATTTATTTTACTGTATATTTTATTTTGCATCATTTTCGGGAGTAAATAAGTGTTTTATAAACTTCTTAACATGTTTGCAGGATTGCAAGTGCTATTTTTTTCAAATAATTTATAGCTCATTTCTTCTATCTACGCAGTAAATCATTTTTGCGCATGTGCAGTTCCTGTAAGAAAATTCCAATTACAGATGAGCGCGCGAAATTTAAATATTTGAAATTTTGAAGGTCTAAATCACAATCATCATCAAATATCTTGTAAACAATTGCATATATATATATATATATATATAACTAAATTCAATAATGATCGATAGCGTAGAAAGTTATAAAATTTTATTAAACATGTAATTTTTATTCGTAATTAATTTGATTTCGTACCTCCTACACGAAACATTATGCTAATACGTGTTTTGTGACGTCATGATTGTCACTATTCTCGCGTGCTTGCCTCCTAAAAAGTGTGACGTAATAGACGTTAGTAAGATTTGCTGGCAGAAAAGTACATGCATTTCAAGCTACAAATTTTAGTGTTTATTATTGACACTTAATATGCATAATGCATATATGTGGCATTTTTATATGAATATGCATGCCCATATATCGATTTTAAACGCATATAATTCCGGCTCTTATTTATAATTATATAAAACAATTTTTAAAAAATTGTTATAAATATGAAATTAAATATTTAAATCTAAAAATTTTGTTAAAAGTTGTTAGAATTTTTATTAATTTGTATATTTTAAAAGCTTTTTAAATTTTATGTTGTACATAAAAGTTTAGATAGGAATTTTTGAGATAAATATAAAGCAGATAAAAACTTTTCTGCGCTAAAAATATGCACTGAAAATACACGTAAACATTTTTAAAAATTAAATTGGCTGTTGATTATCACGCAAATTAAAGAACAGAAAATTTTAATGTTAATTAGTTTGTTAGAGCAAAACATTATTTGCTTTATAAACTAATTATTGGCAAAGATGTAAAAATTATTAAATTAAAAACATCTATTGATAGAATTTTCCCTTTAAAAGTATTTTTTGTTTAAAAAAGTTACAAGGAAAAATATAAGAAAAAAAGTGAATTTATATTCTCTTTTATAGTGAAAAAAATTTTCATTAATAAAGTAAATATTTTTAAAAATGTGATCTTGATAATCAATTAATTATAGAAAAATTATAGTAAAATTTATAGATATTTATTTATATCACACCCACTAGATGGCAGCAGAAGATTTGAGTAATGAACACTTAAAATTCAATATGTCTTTTACGACTTGAATTTATTTTATGATAATTTAAAAAAATTTTACAGATAATTAATCTACAAATACTTTTGAGAAAGTATAAGAAAATTTTTCGATAAATTAAACGGAAGAATTTAAAATTAAATATCACACACCAACAACAACGCAGCTGAATAAACTCTTCCTATATATACTTTTGAAGAAGCTTATAACGGATTATTTTTTGTAGAATTTAATAAGAAATTGTGTTAATTTCACCATTTATTTTTTATTAAATAAATAAATCATATTTTTTTTCTTGCAAAAGTTTGCAAAGTTTTATAAACGTTTGCATCATTCACCGTTAGAGGACACCTCCAGAGGAAAGGGTAATGCAGCTCTTTCAGTAGCAGTAGGATTGCTAAGATACAACCTCCTCCGATCTCTTCTCCTTTATCAGGTAAGATCTCCATCTTCCTATATACAAATTAAGACAAACAAAGTATAAAAGAGAATTTTTCAACCGTTTAAAATTGAAAAAAAATTTTTTTACTATTAAAAAAATTGTATATACACTTCTTCGTTTCGTGTTAACGCTTTGGTGTTATAATATTAAGATTATTTTATTTTCTAATATTGTTTACGCGATAAATAATTCATTAGACAGGATATTAATCGCCAGAATGATAATGTGATTGATATTTTCCTTCCTTAATATCTGGCGGAACTGTTTTAATGCTATTAACGTCAATCAAGTTGTGTTAACCTAAATTCAACTTATAAAATTTTGTTAGGGATGATGATAATGATGATTATCTTCGTTTATATTTATAAAAATGTATATTAAATTTATGAAAATATCTTCATGTCAATAATTATTATAAGTTTACAAGTATGAAAATATGTTTTATTAAATATATTGAATGATGGAAAATTGCTGAAAACTCAGAAAAAAAAAACTTAAAACTTTTATAATTTAATATATTTTGAAAAAAATTAGAACTTAATTTATCAATTTTTGATGTAGAATTTTATATTATTTATATACAAAGATGATGAAAAGTTTATCTTCCAGGATAAGGGATATTTTTATCAATTTTCCTTTTGTTAAATTCATAGCTATCTTATATTATTTTATGCTGTTAATGACGAAGAGTAATCAATTAACTTGATTTTATAGAAACTGAGTGAATTATTTTAGATCTTCTTTCAATTTTCGTAAAAAGACTCAACGTCTCAATAGACTATCTTTCCTAATTGTCATTACATAAAACATGGGCACAGAATAAAGTTTATAACTGCACAAAACTACTTACATTTATAGAAATTTTAGGATAAAAAATTGAAGTGAGAAGAAGATAAGCAGATTTATATTTAATTTGCTGTCAGCCAATCCAATTTTTATCTTAACAATTCTGACAAGAGATGGACAGAGGTTGTTAACTGAATGTGGTTAGAACGGATCTAGGGAATTACTTACCTTCATAAGTAATCTATTTTTAGAATTAATAATAGAATTTTTTTTATAATTTACTGAATTACAAATAGCTAATATTCTATAATATAATATTATATAAATAAATATTAATATAAATTTAGAATAGGACGGTTTCAAAGGCAATTTATAAAGATAAGATCGTTTTATTCTCGCTTATTATTTAGAAAAAATAAACTTATATTCTAAAATAGACTAAAATCCTGTAATTTATAAATTAGTAAATATTGACTATTCTTATTAATATTAAATTATATGTGTGTTTAAGTAATTTTCTTAATTTAACAGAGTTAAAACTTTAAAAAATGATATAAATTATCTTGAATAAATTTAGAAGAAAAATATAAAGTATATATTCTAAATATTTAAATATTAAAAGTTAGAGCAATAAATACATAACAACTTTTAAGATAAAGATAAAAATAGAACTATATGCAAATGCTGTGACATGTTATTTTATAAGCAAAATTTATTTTCAACAAGTTATAAATGCAAGAAAAAATGAAAATAAAAGAAATATTCACAATAATGGTTTTTAAACAGAATTTATTTATTGTTTTTATACTTTTAAGCTCGTAAAATATATAACTTTTTATGTATATTTATATTTTATTCACTATCTTTACATGAAAGCAGTAAGTAAAGTCATATAGGCTAACTCTTCTCAGAAAAAATAATTTTTATATTTTTCTAACTACTTTTGAGCTTGTAAACATTTTTTTACATAAAATTATAAAACATTATCTCGAGTAAATTCAATACAAAATATTTTTTTGCTCCAAATTCTTTGTTTTTTTCCTGTAGATATTATGTATCAGTAGAATAATCTGAGTGATTATCGCTTAGACAGTGATCAATATATTAAACTTTTACTAGAATTAATTTAACTTAACCAACTCTTATCAGTAGAAGTATTAACCAAATGAAATCAATAGCTTTAATCATGGTAAGCCACGTAAATTTTTTGTTTTAAGGGCTGGCATCATCCTAAAGTACAATATTCTTGGCGAGGAGGATCAATTGAGTATCATACATCTAATTAACCAAAAAAGTTTTTATTTTATACTTTGTATATCGTAATTTTTTAATGCTTTAATCATAATCATTTAGGATGTTTGAAATTATATTTTTTATATTTTTTTTAATTGAATATTTTAATATGTCTGCATTTCTTCAGCTCAAATTTATTTATATTTATCAGAAATTTAATTTTTAATTGAATTTTTTCTTATCAACTGGTGCTTAATTTTTCTGTTCGGTTAATTAATTTCTTTTTGTTAGATTAATAATACTGTATAATGAATTGAATTTTTAATTTCTTCTTCTGTTTTAATGTAGATCCGTTAAAATTAATGAGATACCAAAGAAAAAATATATATATTTATAGTATGAAGTTTTCATTTCTAGATATATCTCTACACTCAAACTAATATGAAGGGTTATCAGCTGGGTTATTTGACAAATAATTTAGTCTTTTATGTAAAAAACATAATATAAAAGTGTTATAAATTAAAGTTTATAATATTAAAAACACGATATATTAATTTTATTTATACATTTTTAAAGCTTTCGAAGAGGGTGTACTCTATCTCAACTTTTCACTCCTGACTAAACTATAAGTTTGTAACTTGCAGAATTATATTTCTTAGATTATAGGTTTAAAATTATATAATAAATTGTATAAATGTATAGAATTACAGGAGACAATACAATATGTTTTCCACGCTTCCTTCAGTTACTTGCTTTTATAAATATCTAACAAATTATTGAATCAAACTATAATATTCAAGTATATATGACGAATAACGATTATAAAATCTATAACATAATCGATATATTTGCCAGATTCATATGTACATACTCAATTGTTTATCTCCATCAATTGCATATCTACGAGTATGTAAGTAGTCAGTTGCATATCTATATGAGATGTCAGCTGCACATTTATATATTAATGATCATACGATATTTTTTTTATCTATGATAAAAACTTTAAAGAAAGTTATTTTAAGAGAAACATTACAATTCATTCAACTTTAAAAATGTTATATATATTGTTTTATATAGCTTCCTGAATTATAAACGAAGCGAACGACTACTAATAAATGTATTTTTTATCTTTATTTTCTTATTGTTGAAGAATTTTTCAAGGATCATTTATTGGTAGATTTCCAAATTCATATTTTATTTTATTTTTTACACCCCCAAAAAATATTTTTACGGCAGCGAGAGCGTTATTGTAATGTATAATTCCGATTATAAATAATATTTAAATTGCTTAATTTAGCAAGCAAAAGAAAGAAAAAACTTATACTTTTTAATGTTAAATATATTCATCAAGCTAAACTTTAATAGTAAATTTATTTTATTTTATTTTATTTTTCTGGATTTCTTCCAACAAAATCAGCTAAAATTATGTTAATCCTCCTTCCGCATCTTGTAAGATTTAAGGTGAATTTACTTTTCTATAGCAAATCTATAGGGAATGCCTCTGAATAGGTTGTTTCTATCCTCTCAGAAATTACATTGAGGTTTACATAGTCCTTTTTTTACTTACTGAATTTTAAACACGCGGTGCTTTACTTAAAAAGTTTTACAAGTTGTAGAAATACAGATGATCAGTAATTTAAAACAAGGTACAGATTTCATTTATTTTATATTTTTTTATATATATATTTTAAGCTTCTTTACATTGAGATAAATTNCCCATATCTCAGCATTTACTTTCACCCATTATGGGCTTGGCCTAACCCACGATGGGCATGGAAATAAAGCCATCTTATTATTTGCTAGATAGAAAGAGTGAAAAATGAAAAATGGATTCAGTAGACCAAAGGATATGAAGAAAGATTAATTCTATTCAATGTCCATTCATTATTGACATGGATTGTAAAGAACTAGTATAGAGCAGTAACATAATTGCTTGAATTTACTTGAATCTTACCACAGCTTGAATAGTAAACTTCATATAATCTCTAATGACATCAGATAACATCACGCATTCCTTTTCTGACTGAGTCTCATAGACACTTTGTAAATCTTTATGACCTTCCGCTATTTTATACAACAAATTTGAAAATTGCTGATCTTCTTCTAAACTGCTAACCACTCTGACTCTTCTTGCTAGGTATCCTATGGCTTCACTTATATCTTTAGAAAATTAAATTAATGTTATCTTCTATAACTCTCATCAATTATATTATAAACTTATCTCTTATTATAAAAATATACATGAACCAATCGATTACATTTCGTTTTATTTAATTTACTTAATAGATGCAAAAATATATTCCTACTTTTCTTTTTAACAGCGAATTCGTGCAGTGCTTCTGAAAATACCTTTAACATGTCTTGATAAGTTTGTAAATGATCAGCTTTTCTTTCGAACCACTAAATTAGATTAAAAATTCTTATTAGTATCAATGAGTAATTAAAAAATATACGAATTATAAATCTCACAGTATCGTCATTATCAACTACAGATAGGAAGAATCCTCTTCCAAGTCCATGGATGGCTGGTCCTACATTATCTCTGTTATGAATATTTCTTATTGTTTTCTTGTAATTTGTTTTGGAGTATAGGAAGAGCTTGAAGAAGACATCATCTCTTAATACCAAATGAGATGCAATACGAAATAGAAATCTTTCTAATGCTGCTCTTCGAATTTCGATAAATTCCATTCGTGATATCTCGGCTTCATTTTTGATCATAACAGATAACATACCTGCAATATAAGTATAATTATTATTTTCTCAGCTATGTGAAGACATTCTTTTCTTATTACGACATGCTATTGATAAAACTACAAAGCTGCGTTGGTATATTGCAATACTACTAACTTCTATCATTGTTGAAAGCCCCAAGTTGCAACTTTCAGGAATTTTGAAAAATACAAAAGATACAAAGTATTTATATGGTCGAAAAGTTACATTAATTTAGTACATTAAAGATTTCAGCATTTAAGTGACGATACGATTACTTAAAATCGAATCTTACCACCAAAATCTTTCTCTGGAGGAGGAGGGATTATACGTCCAACGTGAGCATATTTGTAATGTAATTTTTGATAAAGTAGCATAAAATCGTTAAATCTTCTAGTCACAGAAGTGGTTTGGTTATTATTCACATTTGATGTAGTAGTGATGCGATAAGTGACATAAGAAGTAATAAAAGATCCAATTTTCTGAGGATTGGTTACAGTTATCCTCACAGGATGGTTAAAAGTATTCTATGACACATAATTGAATTTTATTAATAATAATAAAAAAAATCGACATTAAAATTACCATTTCAAGTATAATAATAGTTACTTACAATATCGATTTCGTTAGCAGAAACGTCACCTTCCATAATTTCACAATACTGAAAAGTAGAAACGGCGTAACATCAACAAAAATATATAAATTTAAAACGTCGTTTTAAAGGATTTGAAAGTTAAAATGAGTGTTTATTTATTTAAAAGTTTAAAATAAATAATAAACTACACATTAAGCATAACAAACAGGTAAATAAACATACGCAATAAAGATTTATCGATCATGAAGTACAGTACTTGTATATGATAATATCTAGAGTTCAATGTTTATGATAAGTCACCCTAGCAACTAAAAACAGATAGAATAAAATTTTGTCATTTATTCTATTCTATTTTTTTTATCATTCTGTTGCTTAGTGAAGCTGAACAAATCTCATGCAACAGGATTTCTGATCTCTATTAATTAAACAATACATAGTCACATGATTACGTAGATGTTCCATGTTTAATTATATACTCGCTATTTACTCTTTCATAATAAATAAATAATTTAATTAAATTTTCATACGCTATAGATTAAATATTTAATTTTTATATCTTAAGATATAAGTTCTAGATAGAGGGATAATTTTAAAAGGGGGTGTTATTTATATATCACGAGAAAACGTCATGTTAACTGTCAGTTTGACGTCAAAGTAAAGATGAGAAGCAAGTTTAATATATAAAACTTGTATGTTATACCACTTAAAATATTCATTTAATTGTGTACCTAATCGTCATTAAAAACTTTGTATAAAAATATTTTTTGTTTCCTCTTACATTCAAGGACGTCTACTTCAACAGGAAACGAACAGAAAAACGAAAACATATAATAAAAATATAAAATTTATTCTAAAGCAGTGAAGAATATAAAATACTACTTAAAAATTAACCTGTAAATAAGGTGTATACACATTTGACTTACTAAAATGAGCTGTGAAAAGTTATTCTGTACATAAAAAAGACTTAAATAATCACAAAAAACACAATATTTACTTCAATTTTATAAGCAAACTTTACTTTAGAATTATCTTTACCAAAGTTAATAAAGCAAACTTTAATAAGAGGGCAAACTTTTAGTTTGTATAAACAATAAAACGTCGTAGTCACCTGTCAAATATTAACACGTAAGAAGTACAGTAAACATTCTTTAGATACAAACACTTAACAGTACGAAAAGAAATAATAATAATAATAATAATATTAAAGAGAATATAAACTCCTACACCTACCCGTATTAAAGTATACAGATATAGATAGATTTCGGTAACACTATACTTTCATCATGTATCGATCACGTGCTGAAATAAATAATTTAAATTTTATTCAACAGATGGCGACAGGATACGTAAACGTAATTTTATAATTAAAAGCAGGATTTGTATGCACGTGCATGTTTTCCTTAAATGTTAAAACCTCGATATAAACACGATTTGAGTCCAAGTAGATCAAATTAAGGATTATTCCGATAAAGCATACTTTATATTTATTTTACTGTATATTTTATTTTGCATCATTTTCGGGAGTAAATAAGTGTTTTATAAACTTCTTAACATGTTTGCAGGATTGCAAGTGCTATTTTTTTCAAATAATTTATAGCTCATTTCTTCTATCTACGCAGTAAATCATTTTTGCGCATGTGCAGTTCCTGTAAGAAAATTCCAATTACAGATGAGCGCGCGAAATTTAAATATTTGAAATTTTGAAGGTCTAAATCATCATGTAACATAATAAAAAGAATCATTCTTACAGCACATTAAAATTCATAGATGATGCAATATTTAAATTATCTACGCAGTAAATCATTTTTGCGCATGTGCAGTTCCTGTAAGAAAATTCCAATTACAGATGAGCGCGCGAAATTTAAATATTTGAAATTTAATTCAATAATGATCGATAGCGTAGAAAGTTATAAAATTTTATTAAACATGTAATTTTTATTCGTAATTAATTTGATTTCGTACCTCCTACACGAAACATTATGCTAATACGTGTTTTGTGACGTCATGATTGTCACTATTGTCGCGTGCTTGCCTCCTAAAAAGTGTGACGTAATAGACGTTAGTAAGATTTGCTGGCAGAAAAGTACATGCATTTCAAGCTACAAATTTTAGTGTTTATTATTGACACTTAATATGCATAATGCATATATGTGGCATTTTTATATGAATATGCATGCCCATATATCGATTTTAAACGCATATAATTCCGGCTCTTATTTATAATTATATAAAACAATTTTTAAAAAATTGTTATAAATATGAAATTAAATATTTAAATCTAAAAATTTTGTTAAAAGTTGTTAGAATTTTTATTAATTTGTATATTTTAAAAGCTTTTTAAATTTTATGTTGTACATAAAAGTTTAGATAGGAATTTTTGAGATAAATATAAAGCAGATAAAAACTTTTCTGCGCTAAAAATATGCACTGAAAATACACGTAAACATTTTTAAAAATTAAATTGGCTGTTGATTATCACGCAAATTAAAGAACAGAAAATTTTAATGTTAATTAGTTTGTTAGAGCAAAACATTATTTGCTTTATAAACTAATTATTGGCAAAGATGTAAAAATTATTAAATTAAAAACATCTATTGATAGAATTTTCCCTTTAAAAGTATTTTTTGTTTAAAAAAGTTACAAGGAAAAATATAAGAAAAAAAGTGAATTTATATTCTCTTTTATAGTGAAAAAAATTTTCATTAATAAAGTAAATATTTTTAAAAATGTGATCTTGATAATCAATTAATTATAGAAAAATTATAGTAAAATTTATAGATATTTATTTATATCACACCCACTAGATGGCAGCAGAAGATTTGAGTAATGAACACTTAAAATTCAATATGTCTTTTACGACTTGAATTTATTTTATGATAATTTAAAAAAATTTTACAGATAATTAATCTACAAATACTTTTGAGAAAGTATAAGAAAATTTTTCGATAAATTAAACGGAAGAATTTAAAATTAAATATCACACACCAACAACAACGCAGCTGAATAAACTCTTCCTATATATACTTTTGAAGAAGCTTATAACGGATTATTTTTTGTAGAATTTAATAAGAAATTGTGTTAATTTCACCATTTATTTTTTATTAAATAAATAAATCATATTTTTTTTCTTGCAAAAGTTTGCAAAGTTTTATAAACGTTTGCATCATTCACCGTTAGAGGACACCTCCAGAGGAAAGGGTAATGCAGCTCTTTCAGTAGCAGTAGGATTGCTAAGATACAACCTCCTCCGATCTCTTCTCCTTTATCAGGTAAGATCTCCATCTTCCTATATACAAATTAAGACAAACAAAGTATAAAAGAGAATTTTTCAACCGTTTAAAATTGAAAAAAAATTTTTTTACTATTAAAAAAATTGTATATACACTTCTTCGTTTCGTGTTAACGCTTTGGTGTTATAATATTAAGATTATTTTATTTTCTAATATTGTTTACGCGATAAATAATTCATTAGACAGGATATTAATCGCCAGAATGATAATGTGATTGATATTTTCCTTCCTTAATATCTGGCGGAACTGTTTTAATGCTATTAACGTCAATCAAGTTGTGTTAACCTAAATTCAACTTATAAAATTTTGTTAGGGATGATGATAATGATGATTATCTTCGTTTATATTTATAAAAATGTATATTAAATTTATGAAAATATCTTCATGTCAATAATTATTATAAGTTTACAAGTATGAAAATATGTTTTATTAAATATATTGAATGATGGAAAATTGCTGAAAACTCAGAAAAAAAAAACTTAAAACTTTTATAATTTAATATATTTTGAAAAAAATTAGAACTTAATTTATCAATTTTTGATGTAGAATTTTATATTATTTATATACAAAGATGATGAAAAGTTTATCTTCCAGGATAAGGGATATTTTTATCAATTTTCCTTTTGTTAAATTCATAGCTATCTTATATTATTTTATGCTGTTAATGACGAAGAGTAATCAATTAACTTGATTTTATAGAAACTGAGTGAATTATTTTAGATCTTCTTTCAATTTTCGTAAAAAGACTCAACGTCTCAATAGACTATCTTTCCTAATTGTCATTACATAAAACATGGGCACAGAATAAAGTTTATAACTGCACAAAACTACTTACATTTATAGAAATTTTAGGATAAAAAATTGAAGTGAGAAGAAGATAAGCAGATTTATATTTAATTTGCTGTCAGCCAATCCAATTTTTATCTTAACAATTCTGACAAGAGATGGACAGAGGTTGTTAACTGAATGTGGTTAGAACGGATCTAGGGAATTACTTACCTTCATAAGTAATCTATTTTTAGAATTAATAATAGAATTTTTTTTATAATTTACTGAATTACAAATAGCTAATATTCTATAATATAATATTATATAAATAAATATTAATATAAATTTAGAATAGGACGGTTTCAAAGGCAATTTATAAAGATAAGATCGTTTTATTCTCGCTTATTATTTAGAAAAAATAAACTTATATTCTAAAATAGACTAAAATCCTGTAATTTATAAATTAGTAAATATTGACTATTCTTATTAATATTAAATTATATGTGTGTTTAAGTAATTTTCTTAATTTAACAGAGTTAAAACTTTAAAAAATGATATAAATTATCTTGAATAAATTTAGAAGAAAAATATAAAGTATATATTCTAAATATTTAAATATTAAAAGTTAGAGCAATAAATACATAACAACTTTTAAGATAAAGATAAAAATAGAACTATATGCAAATGCTGTGACATGTTATTTTATAAGCAAAATTTATTTTCAACAAGTTATAAATGCAAGAAAAAATGAAAATAAAAGAAATATTCACAATAATGGTTTTTAAACAGAATTTATTTATTGTTTTTATACTTTTAAGCTCGTAAAATATATAACTTTTTATGTATATTTATATTTTATTCACTATCTTTACATGAAAGCAGTAAGTAAAGTCATATAGGCTAACTCTTCTCAGAAAAAATAATTTTTATATTTTTCTAACTACTTTTGAGCTTGTAAACATTTTTTTACATAAAATTATAAAACATTATCTCGAGTAAATTCAATACAAAATATTTTTTTGCTCCAAATTCTTTGTTTTTTTCCTGTAGATATTATGTATCAGTAGAATAATCTGAGTGATTATCGCTTAGACAGTGATCAATATATTAAACTTTTACTAGAATTAATTTAACTTAACCAACTCTTATCAGTAGAAGTATTAACCAAATGAAATCAATAGCTTTAATCATGGTAAGCCACGTAAATTTTTTGTTTTAAGGGCTGGCATCATCCTAAAGTACAATATTCTTGGCGAGGAGGATCAATTGAGTATCATACATCTAATTAACCAAAAAAGTTTTTATTTTATACTTTGTATATCGTAATTTTTTAATGCTTTAATCATAATCATTTAGGATGTTTGAAATTATATTTTTTATATTTTTTTTAATTGAATATTTTAATATGTCTGCATTTCTTCAGCTCAAATTTATTTATATTTATCAGAAATTTAATTTTTAATTGAATTTTTTCTTATCAACTGGTGCTTAATTTTTCTGTTCGGTTAATTAATTTCTTTTTGTTAGATTAATAATACTGTATAATGAATTGAATTTTTAATTTCTTCTTCTGTTTTAATGTAGATCCGTTAAAATTAATGAGATACCAAAGAAAAAATATATATATTTATAGTATGAAGTTTTCATTTCTAGATATATCTCTACACTCAAACTAATATGAAGGGTTATCAGCTGGGTTATTTGACAAATAATTTAGTCTTTTATGTAAAAAACATAATATAAAAGTGTTATAAATTAAAGTTTATAATATTAAAAACACGATATATTAATTTTATTTATACATTTTTAAAGCTTTCGAAGAGGGTGTACTCTATCTCAACTTTTCACTCCTGACTAAACTATAAGTTTGTAACTTGCAGAATTATATTTCTTAGATTATAGGTTTAAAATTATATAATAAATTGTATAAATGTATAGAATTACAGGAGACAATACAATATGTTTTCCACGCTTCCTTCAGTTACTTGCTTTTATAAATATCTAACAAATTATTGAATCAAACTATAATATTCAAGTATATATGACGAATAACGATTATAAAATCTATAACATAATCGATATATTTGCCAGATTCATATGTACATACTCAATTGTTTATCTCCATCAATTGCATATCTACGAGTATGTAAGTAGTCAGTTGCATATCTATATGAGATGTCAGCTGCACATTTATATATTAATGATCATACGATATTTTTTTTATCTATGATAAAAACTTTAAAGAAAGTTATTTTAAGAGAAACATTACAATTCATTCAACTTTAAAAATGTTATATATATTGTTTTATATAGCTTCCTGAATTATAAACGAAGCGAACGACTACTAATAAATGTATTTTTTATCTTTATTTTCTTATTGTTGAAGAATTTTTCAAGGATCATTTATTGGTAGATTTCCAAATTCATATTTTATTTTATTTTTTACACCCCCAAAAAATATTTTTACGGCAGCGAGAGCGTTATTGTAATGTATAATTCCGATTATAAATAATATTTAAATTGCTTAATTTAGCAAGCAAAAGAAAGAAAAAACTTATACTTTTTAATGTTAAATATATTCATCAAGCTAAACTTTAATAGTAAATTTATTTTATTTTTCTGGATTTCTTCCAACAAAATCAGCTAAAATTATGTTAATCCTCCTTCCGCATCTTGTAAGATTTAAGGTGAATTTACTTTTCTATAGCAAATCTATAGGGAATGCCTCTGAATAGGTTGTTTCTNTTAATGCTAAATATTTAATTGTAATTTTATTACTTGTAATTTTATTAAGGTAAAAAAATATACAGTATAATAAGAGGATGGAGATATTTTATTCAGTGCATACCTCTAGAGATACGAACAGAATGAAAAAAATTTCTTTTTGCAAAATATAGTTTCCAGATTTGTATAGGACGTTTCTTTGAAAGTCAAAAATTCTATAAAATCTTTCAAATCTCTAGAAAGTGAAGCTGCATGAATGAAAAACTGTTTATATTATCTACAGGAGTTGAACTTTGTTATTTTTTTAAATGCATTTTTTAACGTTAGAACAATGCTAACAAACTTAAACATATTTCTTATATAATCTACATATTCTGTATTTATTCGGAAATAAAATTATTAAGGTATAACTTACCAAAAATACATAAAAAATGATGCATTCTAGGTAAATAACAAGAGAGCTATATTGGATATAAAACTAGATTTAGTGATCAGATAAAGTGAAAAATAATGTTTTTAAAAAGATGTTTTTGATATTTATAGAAAAATAAACTCATTTAAAGAAAAAATCTAAATAAAAATAGCTTCTATATCAAAAATTCCAGGAATCAATTGATAGTATCTTGCAACCTCTAGATCAATTTCTGTAATAGTAAATAATAGATTACATTTTTTTCTACAAGTTATAAAAAGAATAACATGCAATATTTAATAAATAATATTTATAATTTTATAATTTATATAAATTTTTAATGCTATTTTCGTTTATTTTCGATTAAAAAAACATAGTGTTTATTAGTGTCCTACCTGAGTATATTATAAGATACATTATAAAAAATTTTAAATTTACAATATTGTAGCTACTACATGAACAATTTTTGAAGTTTTAGCAATAAAAATAATCCATCACTGACTGGAAAGAAAGAAACGATTCTCTACAAAAAAAAAAAAAAATTGCTTTTGTTTCCTTTTGATCAATGGATCCTATCTAACAGATGGTGGGTAGTTGTTTGGCAATGGTTTTATTACTGAAATTTTTTTTTATTTATTTTGTAAATTATTAATATAATCTGTTTAAAAATCATAAAGCAATATCGTTTCCTAAATGATACAATTATATAAAAAGTTGTCATTGAAGAAATTCAATTTTTGTTTAAGTAAAACAGTAGCGTAAAAGAGAGAATATAATTCAACAGATGGGCGGTTTTAAGAGTGAATTATAGCTTCTCTGACATTTAACATCGCACTGCTAACTTCCTAAAAGTAGTAATGTTACTAGATTTGTTCCTTCTGCTCTTCTAGTTGTACTTTGGAAAAGAAAAAGAAAAGAATCGATGTTTCTGGGAATTCTAAATGCTTGTAAAAGTAATTGACGTAGTTGAAGACATGTACCAAGTAAATTTCAGAAATATCTTTAGTTAAACTCTGAAAATTCTTCCTTTGCATTAATATTCTCTGAAGATTTTCGAAGAAAATTAAAGCAAAAGAGCATACGTACACTGTATACACATGTAAAGTCTATATAATAAAAAACTCACAAACTTCGAAAAGCATTTAAAATAATTTCGTTATTATTAAAAACAATGCGAATGTACAGTGCAGTTGATTGTTTACTCTTTATTAATCTAACTCCAATGCGTGCACTCTTATGGTAATAAGAATAAACTTGCATATTCTTTAATTCGGAGTGAAAAATTATTATATAGAATTTATTTAATTATATTTAAAGAATGTTTAACAAATAATAGACTTAATAAAAGTTATGTAAACATACGTATATCATAATTTAAATCTATTTTTTAAATATTATTTTACTGATTACAAAAATATAAAATAATGTATTTTTGGAGAATTTATAGATCTATAAACAGAATTTCTTATAAGAATTTATGATGTTGCATTTGCTTCATATTTTATATTAAGGTTTTATTTACGAATTTGTCTTCAGAAGAATTTATTTTTAAGTTTTAGAATCTTATTTTATGTACGTAAAAATAATACATAAGACAGAAACAAAAATCGATCTTTCCTGAAAGTTGTACAGAAATATAAAATGTCTATTAAATAAATTTTATTTTTTATTTAAACAGCAATAAATAAAGTAAAAATGCGACTTAATTAATTGAAAAATTCGTACAAATTTATATTAATTTAATGAATTATTTTATAGTGAAGACGTTCAAAGTATGACGTACAGTACATGACACTGATTGTATAAAGGAAAAACTGGATTAATTAATACCTCATAAAAAATAGTTTAAAATTATTTTTTTAAGAATTGATTAAAGGTTTATATTGATTTATTTACTTTGTAATTTCTTAAATCTGATAAGGTTTAAATTTAAAATTCGATAATTTATTCTAGAGTAAATTTATTTTTATATATTGATACAAAAGTTTGTGATAAGCAAATAAGAATAAATCAATATTAGAATTTCTTCTTTGATTTTATGGTATCGATCAATTTCACGAGATAAGATCATTATTAAAAGAATTTCTTCTTTTAACTTATAAAATGCATTTAGGACTTGACTTAATAGTTAGGCTTGTTGTTGCACTAAGCTATAACATAAGATAATCCATTTTTCTGTATCAAATAATAATACATGAAAAAGTGTGAGGCTCGGAGTTCCAATTCTGAAGACATAATGCGAGGTCCTAAGCTGCAACCTGTTTAGTTTATGTGCAAATCCGGACCTGAATGAAGTACATAACCTCTGCTTTACGGCAGCTAGTTTTACGATTCCTGCATTTACGACTAATTTAATTTTTGTATTGACTGCGGTATTGAAGTGTCCCAAAAGTCATTTAACTGATGTAAAGCGTAAATTCCTGTAGTTTAAATACTTAATTATACCTTTATAAATGTATTTAAAACAGATAAAAAGTGGTTATCTGACTTTTGGACCAGTCTGTAAGTCATTTAAATGTGATGTTATATAATTAAAACTATTTCTAAGAACATAATCTCAATTTATGTAACTGAGATAATGGAAAAATGACGGTTCGCTTTACGTCGATTTTTCAGAATTCGCTTATGCCACTAAAGCGGGTTTACTGTATAATAACAATGCAATAGAATACGAAAATAAAAATTTTAATTAATTTACTTATAAATTTTTAATTTATAAATGATAAATAGAATTTTTATTTTGTTTTTATTCTATTTTCATAAACTATCTTATAAATCTTTACATAACCTTTCATATTTGTAAATGCAAATTCTCAGGTTAGATTCAAAATTATACTGTTATTACTCAGCATATTCAAATAATGTTTAATCCCGAGTTTAATAATAATTAATTTATACATAATCCTGAGATTATATATAAACTAATTAGTGTATAATTTACTCTTCCACTGCTTATAACCTATTCTTTAACATATTATAAATGGATTGCTCAAATTTACATTTTCCAATATGATTTTTAAATAGATTTTAAATAAACTTTTTTGTTAATACTCAATTAGAAGATAAAAGAAATTAGAGGAAAAGTTTCTAAATTTAACATTATGAAAGGATTTGTACAGTACATTTAAATCCTTCAATAAAGACCGTGATATTTTTGAATGAAAGGATGAAAATTTAAGTGAAACTAAAAGAAAAGTAACGTAAAACATTGATAAATTTGAAAGTATAATTGCATATTTACATTTTTATCTTTACTAAAATAGATTTTAACATTGAGATTTATATAAGCAATGCACATTAATGCAGTAGGATTGGATTAGCTTGATGGAATGAGGCAACTCAACACATGGGCAATCTGCCAAAGGATTTTCTGTGTGAAACTAGTTCCTATTTAGGTGTTTAGACACGCGAAGAAAACTCAGAAAACACGCGACCAGCCTGTTGGTTAGGCACGAACCCAAAAACAGTATTCAAGAGTTTTAGCCACAAAGCCTACTAGTGGGTCCTTGAAACAGAGATAATCAATTTCCTAATTAAAGTATAGGCCTAAATTTAATAAAAAAGTTTGAAATAAATTAAAACAAAATCAACACAAATTCACATGAAAATATTTTCTTTAACAAGGTTTAATTTTATAGAATATATGCGAAGAAAGGAAGATGGAGGAAGCATCAATTTTCTCCAGGAAGTTAACTACTTTCAACACTTCTGACGCCATATTCAATTCATAACTGTGAACAAACTTTGAATTTTAGTAATGACTCTCATTTCTGAAAATTATAATCATTTTTACGATAAATTTTCCAACACTACATCTTCGGAACTGGAATGCACACTAAGAGAAGTCAATCGATCATTTTTTAAAGGTTAGTTTTCTACTCTTTCTATATATCATAAGATTCATAAAACCAAATTCGCAACACATTTAATGGCTAAAATAATTAAATAATAAGCTTATAATGACAAAAATATATTTTTACAACGCTATTTAAAGTTAATTATCTTCGATAAAAATTTTTATGAATTAATTTTTAGATATTTTTATAATTAAATAGTGCCAATTTGAATATTATTAAACATTTTTAAATAATTAAATAATTTAAAATAATTTATAAAAGTTAATAGATTAATTATAATTAATATATAATGTATCTCATTTTATATATAAATAATTTTAATTTTATTTAAGCTTATAAAACTTGATATAAAATAATTTAATTATTAATATATTTTCTATCTTAAATTGCAAATATTCTCTCTTAGATTGTAAATAATATTTGTTATTAAACATAATTATTTATTTATAATTAGATATTCTATTTATTTATGTCTAAAATTAATGTCATTGACTGAAGATTGTTGTAAAGAAATTTTATAGATGATTTTCTCTGCAATTATAGAATAACAATGGCCTTTATTAATTCATCTACAATGTTTAATTATATTTTAATTTAAAAAATCACATGATCTTCGGTCCAGACCAGAAGTTCGTACATAATTCTAAGCTTTTCAAATCCCGTTCTTGATTTCATCTATCTAACTCCGTTCTCGAGATTAACGAAGGACAGACAGAAAGACGGACAACCGTGGAAATATATAGGTCTTCAATTTTGAAAATTGCAGCCCAGAAACTTTCTACAGATAGCTTTATACAGTGGAAAAACCTTTTCTATAGATTCTCCTAAACTTTCTATAGTTGTAGGAAAACAGTAAATGGCCATAAACTATTTACTGTTTTATATGGTTCTATTCTTTACAGTTAAACTTTTTATAAATAATTATAAATATTCCATAATTGTAAAACGACCATTACAGATAATTCTACATTTTTCACACTTGTAAGACACCTTTTCTAAGTGACCCTGATCCATCCATAGCCATAAAAAAACTTTTTGTAGATCATAAATCTTTCATAATTGTAAGGAACCTATTGAAAATAGTTGTATTTCTTCAAAACTACAGTACAACAAACCTTTTGTACTGTACATAGTTGTAATCTTTTCACAGTTATAAAAATAACGTTTTGTACATGACTAAATCTCCCATAAATGTAAGAAACCTGTTGCAGTCGCCATACTTTTAGTTAAAAGAAACCTTTTGTAGACGTGATTCTTTCACAATTATAAAATAACCTATTTTAGACGACGTGCCCCTCCATAGTTATAAATAAAAACGATTATTATTTTTACCATTTTTATACAAATAAAAATCGTTCCTTTAAACTTTTTTACATAATTTTTATTTTCTACTTTTTAGTTTTATATATGGAACACTTGATTTAATATTTAATTGGATAATGGATGAAAATTGAGTTACAAGGTTTTATATAGACAGCACCGCATAGCTACGTGTAGCTCTATCTGTTATTAGATTTTATTTGCAAATTTTAATTTTTCGCTAAGTTTTTTGTTAATTGCTAAAATTATTTACAAAATGTGAAAAAGTATATTGTCATCGGGAATACACATGCATGCAGTTTCAAGTAAATAAAAAATTAGGTAGTGAATAAAAGTTGAATTGCTTTGTTTAGACAGACAGACAAATAAATAAAGAAAATCTTTCATAGGCGATGTGATCCGTCCACAGTTACAATAAATCATTTTAATGTGATCCTGATTCTTCCACGTTTATAAAAATTATTATTTTGATCTCTAAATCTTCCAAAAATGTAATAAATTTTTTTTCAAACGATCTTATATTTTTCACAATTATAAGAAACGTTTTATAAATGCTTGCTCCTAAACTCCCACAGTTGTTAGAAACGTGTTGTATTGATAGATAGTCGTATATCCTCTACAGTTATATAAAAAATCTTTCGCACTTGTAGATGACAACAAAATTACTCGATAGACAACAAGAATTGATTACAACTTAATATGTTTATTATTAATGAAATACTGTATATTATTCTAAACATTGTTTTAATTTGTTCTTTAAAATAAAAATTTATATATTAATTTTTAATGAAATCGCTTCGCGTGGCGTATGCGATGCGACGCGACATCTCTAAATTGTTCGTAATAACCCCTTTATATTATTGCTTTTCATTATAAAATATAAAAAAATACATAAGAATATTTTGATATTTATAAAAAAAATCCTTTAGAGACCGACATTCATTGTAAAATTCTACCGTTTCCGCATTTAAACGCCATAAATTATGTAATTTCTTCTTTAGATCAGCATGATTTTGATTCATATTTAATTTTTTACGTTTATATTCATTAATTTGCAGAGAAATTTTAAAAATGACGCCATTATTTCATAAATTAATGAAAAAATTTATAATTATTGAAGCAAACAGACAAACGTACACCTCTACTGTAGAGAAGTCTATATCATTAAATTTTTAAGTAAATATTTTAAATATTATCTACACTTTTATATTCGAAATCGAAGAAAAATCGCACAATAAGCTTATTGAAAGTAATATAATTTTTTCCCCAAAATGGAAGAGGAAGAAGAAGAAAAATAAAAATAAAAGAAGCGAAAGCTTGTAGAAAGATTTTATAAAGAAATAAGAGGTCAAATGTGATATAGCAAGTCAGAATTTTATAAGAATTGACAAATGGGAAGTAGTAGAAAATAAAAATGTATTGTAGACATCGATATTTTAAGAAAGAGATGCGGACATTTTCTATATAAAATAAATCAAAAACAAAATTAAATTACAATTATAAATAAAAGAAAGTTCAGAAAAAGTATTGAACAAAATTCAAAATAGAAATTTAATACATGTAATTATTTAATGAGCAGTAAGTGAGCAAACATCAATCTCTGACAAACTTTAAAAAATTAAAAAAACTGAGGATGCTCCATAGGGAATAACTATCTTGTTACTAAATAAGCACAAAGAAAGTTTAATATTCTTTCTTAAGATTATAAGCAAAAAAATAAATATTCCATAAAAATAAACCTTACACTTCCATGTTTAATAAGAAAGATAAAACTTTAATTATTTTAAGAAATTTGGATTAATAAAGAAATTATAAGAGTGCACTTTATTATAATTAATTTTAAGAAGGATCTTTTTAACTTATAGCAAAGATTTTTCGAGTGGATCTCTCAGCCATCAATCATTTTATTATATTTTTAATATGGTAAGAGGAGTTGATGAAGATTGATAAGTAGAGGAGAATGAAGAAGAAGGAAAAAAATTTAATCTCAATTAATATATTATAAATTGAAGAAATTAATTATATTAAAGTAGATTATCTGATAAAGAATATACTTTATTAATTAAAAACTCATCAAGAATTTTAATAAGATTTGTTTAGAATATTTGAAAATGAAAACTTTTTGAAATTTTAAGCCCATATTAATCTAATTATTGAAATTTAATCTTTATTTTATAATAAAATATTACTTTTATTTTATTAATCTTTTGTAAATTTTAATGTACATATTAATAATTTAATCTTATTTTAAAATTTAACATCTTACACGAAAAATATTTTTGAAAAAAAAAATTAAAATTTGAAGAGAAAAATATATTTTGTGTTATAACAATAAAAAAAATTAACTTTTCTTCAATACATCTTAAGAACTAAGTGAGAAAAATCGGGATCTGAGTGCGATGATATGTGAAAAACTGTACATTTTTCTATCCAGTTTTCTACAAAATTTTTTATTTTTTTTATTATTTTTTGCAGGGAAAACATTATTTAATATTATTTCTTCTTTGTTAAAATATTTGATTTAGTTACACGACACTTTTCTACTTAGATATCTTCTATTGAATGCCTTTGTATTGCTCTCAGCTGTCAAAATAGTTTGAAGGCATACAGAAAAAAAAACTCTCTCTCTTGGAGTGGGAAGATGAAGATGAATAGATGTCATGGACACGAAGACTTTAATTAAAATGACAACTGTTCGAATGGAAGAGACATAAAAGCAGAAATTCCAATTATTTTCATATAAAAATATATAATTTTTTTTCTTACAAATAACTGTGAATTTGTAAAATGTAAAAATTCGAATTTATATCATTCCAGAGATAGCTTTGCTTAACAAGAAAACTAAAAAAAGTACGTAAAAAATCTTATAAAATCAAGATAAAAAATTGTAAAAGTATTTGTTTAGGCATTAATAGCATGTAAAAATACAAAAGAATTCAGTAGAATAGAAGATGTCTGAAATGTTTATGGATATCAACCTCAACTGCCAAAGCATTGTTTCCGTTTCATCTCCCTCTTTTTATGCTATACTCCATTGAAGGTTACAATGTCTTGGATAGAATTAAGAAAATCTGATATCTGCTTTAGCTCACGAAAATACTTTTTATGAGATAAACAAACGTTAAGCATACTTTTCCAATTACTTTCAATGTAAATTCGAACTTTAGTAATTCTTATGTGTATCAAATATCTTTCTGACGTTCAAGTTTATCAGGTAACTTGTTCAATAAAAATTTGATGGAAAATAAAATATTTATGAAAATATTATTCATTTTATTGTTTAACTTATGATATTTTTAGAGTAAGATAAATGCTTTTCTATGCTAAAGGGACTTCAAATAATTGAATCCATCGTTAAGCTTTTTTCCATGTAAGCATTAAATTGAATTTTCAATGTATAAAAATAGAAAAAAGATGCAACAGTTTCGTGATTGAATTCAAAAAAATAACGTAGAAAGTGGAAAGGATTTCTTCAGAATAACCGAGATGACAAATTGTTTACATTACTATTCTGCAAGGGACGTGTGGAAAGAAGTATTTATTTTTACATTTTTATAAAAAATAGAAGCATCAAAAGTTTAAGCCATACTTCCAACAGCTATTGCTGAATCAATATTTAAGAATAATTAATTTTTTATTAATTTAATTATGGCATATACACGAAAAAATCACTTATAAAACATGAACGATGATTATCAGGATATGAATTCTCTTTGATTCTTATGTGAAATATACAAATAACTCGTTGTAAATATGATTTCCACTTCATAAAGATGTTAATAAATAAAATAAATATGTATAGATCTCGAAATATCTCAATATTTTGGACATAATCTTTATTACAAACACACTAGTAAGAAAATAATCCATTCGAAACTAAGGATTAATTCTATGTTAATAACTCATAAAATTACAGTATAAGTTATATTTAAAAATTACAATAAAACCTGTGTAAAACGGAATCTCACAGTACCGAATTTTTTGCCGGTTTGTCAAGTTACCGTTTTAAACAGGTTCTTTTTTAACATAGAAAAACCTTTTGTTTCGAAGAATTTTTTCCGTTTAGACAGATTTCATTTTCATTCGGATTCCGTTTTAGACAGGTTTTACTGTATGTTTTTATATGTATCTTGGTTAAATATACGCAAATATTAATAAATTTTCACAATTAGTAATTGATATATCGATTTTCTGTACGTTTATGATATAATTATGAAATTACAGGCACATAACATGCATTTTTAAAAATATAGGATGATTAAAAAGTCAGTTAACCGCATGTCATGTCTTCCAATATACAGTAAATTTAGGAATGTAAATCGTAAACTCAGTTTTAAAACAACGCATTTCTTTTACGAAATTGATGGAAACACAATTGAAAAAATATAAGAACAATCGAATCTCCGCCAATAATGGCCATCTCCAAACAACGGACATTTTTTAATTTCCCATAATTGGCCGTCGTTTACAGGTTTGACTTTATGTGACTAGTCTTTGCTTTGGGTAACTGACTTTTGGTCTCTCTTTATATATACACAATACATATATGCATGCATAAATAGATACACCTGTTGGCAGTTAATCGTAGGCATATATAGATATATAGGATGCCTAAAAGTCTGTTAACTGTATTTAATTTCAGTGTTGTATCCTTACTTGTAAATATAAATAGTAAACTACGCCTAACAACAAAGTATTTTTTTGTTATAAAATTGGTGTAAACAATATTTTATAACAGTAATTAAACGTAATTAAAACAGCAATTTAATCTTTACAATGGTTTACTGACTTTTGTGCCACCCTATATTACTCTATACACTTACTGCTATTATGAATTTCAAACATTAATATTTGAATATAAAATAGAAGTAAAAATACAAAAAAAAATCAAACATATAATTCTTAAAATGGATTGTTTCCTTATGGAAATTGCAAAATGATGTATTTGTTGAAGATTTATATCTTGATTGAAAAATATAAACATTATTCTAGATTTATTTTTCATTTGATGCATTATTTCAAACACGTTTGATGAGATTTTTATTTGTTTTTTCTGGGATATTTGTATAGAAAAAAGATGAATACATTACCAGAAGCAATCAAGAAATTCATACGGATCAAAAGCAATTTAAATTTGTGAATAGAATAATTTCCATAATTGGAATAGTTATGTTAAGAATTTACGTAAGGATGAAACGATGCAGAATCTCGCGCTTTTACAACTTTTAATTAATTTTAGAAATTAGATAAATTAATAATTCAATGTCCTGTGTATGTAATATGTAAGAACGTTACAAAACGCTCTTCATTCAAACATTCTTCTGGGTTCAATGTTCAAACGTTCTGATACAGTTAAGCCTTCAAACATTCAAACGTTCAGGGGTACAAAGGTTCGAACGTTCTCTTTCGTTCAAATATTTCAATGTTTGAACAAAGAAACGTTCAGACGTTTAAATTAAATTAAATTAGAGTTTTAAAAAATATATTTAATAACGTAATTAGGAGCAAAAATTTTTGTCATTAGCCTTAAATTTGTTCGCAATGAAGAATTTTAAATAACATAAATACCTTTTAATTGAGTTAGGATTTATAATTATAAAATCATTATTTTAATATAAATTAGTAATTTTCAGGATATATAAACATTATAAAAATGTAATTTGTAAATAATTAATATTTAGAATAAATTAACTGTAATTATTAATTTAAAAATTGGTCGAAATTGTATATCCCGTCTCTAAACCAGCAATGAGTTAATTAACATTCTGGCAAAAAAATTTAAAATAGCGTGTGGCGCCATCTGTTATGATATTTTATTCAAAAACTTTTTATATTATTAATTATTAGAACATAGCAAAAAGCTTCATTTTGAGGGTAGAGACAAGTTTTATAAAAAAAATTGTAAATGCTAATAACAAGAAAAAAGTTGGATTATGATCCCACCGGAGATATGACATGTAACCTCCTCTATCTCCCCAGTCCCTCAACCTTTAACCACCAAAATTTATTAGCATTAATACCTCTAATACATAAACCTCCCTGCAAAATTTTAGAAATTTTCGACAAAAGGAAGGGAAAATTTTGGGGGGTCATGTTTTGACCGATTGCCATACTCACATTTTNTAATTTTGATAAAATTTACAACCTACTCAAGAAAATACAATGACTATTGCATACGTAATCAATATGGCGTCAATATGATGGTATAGTCTTTGAATTAATAAAATTTCGGAAATAAATAAATAAAAATAAGTTTACTCTCGCGCTATATAAAACTATTCTTATAATATTTAAAATTACAATATTTTATTAATTTTATTTACACATTTATTGTTTGTTATAAATATAGAATGTTGGATATTTCAATGTATTATTTTTAATGATATATTTTGAAGTTTAAGCATAGTTTTGTTAATAAATAAATAAATAAATAAATTTCTAGGAGATAAATATAATTAGATGAATGAGAAATTGTAGTAAATTGGATAAAAAAATTTAAATATTTAAATTATTTTAAAATTTGAGAAGAGCAGTAAACTAATTTATCACGACAAATTATTATGTAGAGATTATTCTTATTATTTGTTAGAGTATATTTAATAAACCTATTTAAAATGTTCTGAAATTTAACATTTTGGCCATTTTTTTCTTCTCAGAACTAAATAAAGTGCCATAAAAATAATCCTCGAATTAATTATGTAAATATTGATTTAATAAAGTAAAGTAAATGCATAGTATTAATGCTGTATATTTAAGATATAATAAGAAACTTTAACAAATTCATTGAAGTTGTTTTTTTATTAGTGAGCGTATGATCTTTAACAAAAGTTTAGTAGCTAATTTAATTTTTTAAAAGAAAAATTACAGACCTGTACCGAAACAAACGTAAATATAGAAATAATACTCAAAAAATATGCATAAATAGCACATAAACGGCGCACAAAACACGTGTAAATATCACATAAACATTAAACACAAACACGTAAACAAATAGAAACATAAGCATACACAAACACATTTATACATAATTATAATTAATATTATTATTGAAAGAAATTTCCTTAAAATAATTAACACTAAATTTGATAAATAAATAGTAATTTCTCTCCCGTGCAAACCATTAAAGATATTTTAAAAAATGTTCAATTTTATCCGATTGGCAGTTGAAGTGCATCAATCAGATAGAACTCCTGATAAATCTGTCTTCGTAAATTTATTGAACAGACAGATGCAACTGCAATATTCGATTGTCAGACACTTTCCACTGCAAGAAATTGAATAACATTTATTATAGATCCATGCTTCGAAAATATACTTTTTTTTATTTTCGTGAAGAATTGGCAAAGTTCATTTCGAAAGAAAATATTTTCTTCGTCCTCTCCGCTCATTGCCAACTTTTACACCATTTTTCTTCTCTCCTATCAACTTACCATACGTCTTCAACTTATCAAAAGAATCGTTACATTATATTTTATAGGAGAAAAATAACAAACATTGTATAAAATTTTATTAACCCTCAATTTTTGGATGTTTCTAGACCAACATCATTTCTGTAATGCTACTTGGGACGGACTTTCCTGTTGGCCAGCTACAGCGGCTAATGCTATAAGTACTATATCTTGTTTCCCTGAACTAAATGGAGTTTTATACGATACAACACGTGAGTATACATTAATTACACAAAAATATTAATAATAATCTTTTAATTTAGCTATAAATAACAACGGAATTAAGTTAAGGAGAGTTGCAAAAAAAAAAAAAAAAGATACATCTCCTAGTGATCTAAATCGACAATGGAATCTTTTCATTAATGGAAAAATTCTTGATATAGAGGTAAAAGAGAGTAACTACCATAAAATATTCTCTTATTATGGTGTTGCAGTGATGCAAATTTAGCTGTATAATTCTTTTCTAGTTGATTAAATCATTAAAGAGTTGGTATCATCCATGCTTCTAGAAGAAAGTATGAATGATTAAAATTCAATTGAATATCAGAAAATTCTTCTTTCTTCTAAAAGAAAGTCGAATTTTTTATTGATAATAAACAATTACATTCAGGTTTTCTCCAAAATTTGATCCTAGAAAATCTTATAAAATTATTGGGATGCTTTCTACAAACGTGTTCTTTGCAGAATCAAGACATGAATTCAGATTTAATGTTTACTTTTTTATTTACATTTGGATAAAAGTAAAGCTTTTAAAAAGAATCATAAATCTTTTTTTAAAAGAAAATAAAGCTTTTAAATCATCTTGAAAAATAGATGAAAAGGAAAATTTCTTAATTTAATCTTCCTGTCAAGAGAGAAAATATATAAACCAAAACTTGTAGATTAGAAATGTATTAAACATTTATAAGTGCAACTAATTAAAATAATTTTTATATAAATTTTTATAAATTTAATTTACTTTATATGTTTATCCTGTATATATTTATCAAAATCATGGATATTTTACTATTTCTCTACACAGAAAATGCCAGTAGAGGTTGTTATAGTAATGGAACTTGGGAAGAAAAATCCGACTATTCTAGTTGCATACCTCTCCTGATAGAAGAAGGAATTTTTCAGGTAAGTTTATCATTAAATAATTCATTTTTAACTTATTCTTTAAACATTTATCCTTATTTTCTGTTTGGAAATTGCACTTTATAATCATCCTCTAGAGATCGCATCAAAAGATGAGATAAATGGATGCTGCAGCATCCGAATGATTCGGATGATGATAATTCCACTTCAGCTGGAATAAAATTAAAGAAATCGCTCTCAAGACTTTCTATTATCTCTAGAATTATCTTAATCAACTTCTATATATATTAAAAAAGGGAATAAGCTTTAATTGGATAATATAGAAAAGATTTTTCAATTTGATATTAATGAATCCTCGAAACTTTCATAAATATAACTTATAAAATATATTCTAATTAACAGAAAAGAGATTATTTTGTTTTCTTAATTTTAGTAGATATTTACTTTTTATTTCTTTACATTAATAATATGTTTAGTGAAGTGCTCCTCCTCCTAAAGTAAATATTCACTCATCAGATAAACGCATTTTGGCGTGCAGAGAATTTTAAATTTTCAGCTTGTACTTATCTAAGAAGAACATTAAAGAATAATATCCTGTACATATCAAATATTTATCTACTCCTCCTACTTAATGTTGTTCTAGAGATAAAGTAAAATGTTTAGGAATTTAAGTACCTTTACAAATGTACAATACATTATAATCGAGGTATCTGCATCAGATAAACTGTTAAATCTTTGATGATTTTTCAATTTACTCATTCAAATCTACTATTTAGTAAAACATGGCAAGTTAAAGTATACTTTTACGTGTACAAAATTCATATATTTGTATAAGCATTAAGCAATTTGATAATGAGAAAAGTTACGTAACAGTAAATACGCTCGTAACATCCTTGTACGAAGAACATTCTGAATGCACGAGTTCTTTAAGTGTACTTAATTAAAATCGCGCAAAAAATATTATAATTAATTAATTAACGATTATTTTTAATAATTTAAAGCCTAATTTAATTTTTTAAAAGTTGCAAGTGACTTAATTGTAATCACTTATTCGATGGATTTTTAATTGCTGCTTGATGTTTACGCCATAAAAATCAAGTCAGTTATCACTGGAAGAATTTATTATTTTTTATATTAATTAATTAAGCGTAATAAAATAATTCATTTTTTAATCATTGTTAAGATATATGATTAAATTTTAAACACAATTAAAGTACTGTACCTATCGTTACTCAATAGCTCAAATTTGAGCATTATCATACGTGAAATTATTCCGAATTATTATTTTTTAAATAAAAATATTAAAGTTTTGGCTTTAATTAACAAAATATAATAGAGTTTAGCTTGCTATTTTGTATATTATGAAGTAGTAAAGTCACTACAGTCTACCTCGATTTAGTGTTACCATTTGTTTGTGTCTAATATTGGCACTAAATCGAGTGTAGTGCTAAACATTTTACCAAGCAAAGTAATTTAATGGTAATGACTAAAATAAACGCAAACAAACATAAAAAACAGTAAACCAAAACATATAATCCGTATAGAAAATTACGTCTAACAGTCATAAAATGCTTAATAATAAAGAAAATAAACCTGCCTAAACCGGTCGATTTACACAGATTTTACAATACTACTTTAAAAGTAATAAATTTTTAAGAATTTTAATACAGTGAAACCTCCATTAACAGATCAATGAGGATAAACTGCTGTCTCCATGGTGTCCGCTATTCGGAGGTTGGAGAATTGTAGTTGAAAACTATCATTTAACATTTTTCAATCTCCCTTCCATATCATTAACCATAAAAGACCCATCAAGAGAAGTATCAATCTGCATTTGACTCGACCTCATTATTTATTAAGGAAGATAGTTGTAGTAGCAGATTAAAATGTCTGTTTTACATCATGATAAGGTTCTTAAACATCATTTACAGTTACTAATTTACTATAATTGAAATACATTTTGTTATTTTTAAATGGAAATTGATGTAAATAAACTACAAAAACGTTTTTAAATTGAGGTAAAATCAGTTAAACGTTCTTAATTCGAGGTAAAATGAAATAAATGTTCCTTAATTGAAGTAAAGTGAGAGAAACAAAAAACGTTCTTAAAATGGGGTAAAATGATTTAAACATTTTTAAATTGAGGTAAAATCAAACAAATATTTTTCAATTGAAATAAAATGAGTTAACTAAGCAACAAAGACGTTCTTAAAGTGAGGTAAAAAGAGCTAAACACTTAAATCGAGGTAAAATGAAGCAACATGTCTTGCTTTACCTCGATCTATACAACAAGAAACAATAAACGTTATTAAATTAAGAAAAAAGGGAAAGAAATGAGCTAAAAGCCTTAATTTACATATAAAAAACGTTCACATCTTTACACGCGACATAACTTTTTTTTTTGTTCTTTTATCCACAGTTAATTAATATTTTTAATACATTCCCTAGGCTGAGATCCAAAAGACAGTTTCTGTTATTGATTTTCTAACAAATAATGGATTTTGTTGATGCTCTATACTTTGTCTCCGTGAAAGGATAACAAAAATAGAACAATGATATTGACAATTACCTCACAAAAAGTGAAAAGAGGTGGATTATATTGTTAAATAACTGAAAATGTGGGCCTCGTATCGCCATTTTGATATAAATAAAACAAAGATTTATTTAAATCTAATCAAACTGGGAGGTAAATTTCTTATTTATTCACTTCAGATCAACGATATTTAATTCAAATAATCTCTCTTATGAAGGTGGATTATCGTGTAAGATAAAGAATGGCACACAAAGAGCATCGTTGATCACAGGAGAAATCAATCGATAAAATAATTTATGTTAGAATAAATGTGATATATTTGTAAGAGAAAGTTTATTTATGCCGTTGGCTTCTCCAGGATAATCAATAAAAATAAAATACTATTGTTATATTTATGTACTTAATTATCTTTCAGGGATTGTGGGACGTGAAAGAGGCATCCACTATATATTTTGTAGGTTATAGCATCTCGCTTCTGGCTGTTATTGTAGCTCTTGGGATATTTCTTCACTTTAAGTAAGTAGAATGATGATAGAAGGTTTAATTAATCTTCAAATATATTTAATTTAAGTTATATTAAGGAAGAATAAATGTGTTTGCATCTTCCTTCATTCTTATGCAAATTTTACAGCGTGATATCCGTTGATATTATTGATTTATCAAGTAAAATATTGGATAAATTGTAAATTATTTTCAAGATAATTAAATATAATTTAATTAAAATTCTTCTGAAAGGTAATTGTAATTAAAACNTAATTTAAATATAATTAAATATTAAATTTCATAATTCTTAGGTAACTTGTATCCTCATCTTATTATTAACTTATTTATTGGGAACAAACTTTTTCTGGATGTTCGTAGAGGGTCTATATTTATATATTCTAGCTGTGAAGACATTTTCTATAGAAGTAGTCAGGATACACGTTTACGCATTTATAGGGTGGGGTAAGTATGGTTTTTATTTATCTAGGATAAATAAAATTAACTAAGGATCAAATTATATGTGTAGGATAAGTAAAACTAATTTTTAAGATGATTTTTGTAGTGAGATGCTGGAGATCAGATTTTCATCTTCAGCATCCTGAGCTTATAATCGTCGAGATTATAACTCTTGATTATGAGGTTATAACTTCTGATTTTGTCAAAAATTATGATAAAATGTCTTAAGATAGTTTTTATTGTTAACATTAACTCTAAACTCTCAAAAAGTGTATACAATTCGAACGGATGCTGAGGGATCAAATTCTCATCTTTAGCATCCTGATGCTTCTTATTTACAAGTTCTATAAAAATGATAATAAAATATTTCTTAATGAAGACTGTTATTGCTCTGAAGACTTGATATTATAAAAATTAATAGGAATATTAATTAAAAAAAACGTTAGGAATGGAATCTTGAAAATTTTCTAATCGATTCTTTATAGTAAGATGTTAAATATAGTAATTTTCATCAGAATGATAAAAGTATAAAATTAATTATATTTAAATCTAGCATTTAACTCTTAAAACCATCATTAAAAAGCTTAATGTATGGCCAAAAATATCTTAGAATTAATATAATTTTTTATAACGTTGTTTATTATCATGGAACCTTTCCTGTAGATCGATAAGTAAAATAATAAGAATTAAATAACGCTAAGCAGATAGAAATGTCGTTAAATGTTTGAAGCGTTGTGAAATCGTTTAAGCAGTTAGTTATAAATAATATATTAAAACATATGTAAAAAATACTTCTTAATGGAAACTTGATTGATTTTTGTGGGAATACTTTTTTAGTTTATCTTCTAAATTCTAACATATGGCAACTGGTTGAATAGTTTTCTTTCATTTTCGAGAATAACTCTTGAAATGAAATTGCCAATTATCTCCTCTACAATGGAATCTACACTGGCTAAAACTTTATTTTGTACAATTTATTCTTAAGAAACCATGATAAAATTGATTTAAAATGCCTCTCTCCAATGAAAGAGGACGTAAAAATTTACGAGAAAATCAGGAAAAGTATGACTTGCTATTTGAATGACGTTACAACTTAAAGATTTATTGTCTCTCTTTGGTTATTATATAACACTTTTTAGATAAATTTAGAAAAATTTATAAAATATATGAAATATATATTTATAAAATATATAATGTAAAATTATAATTAATAGGAGAAATGTTAATTTAAACCGCATTAAACTAAAGCATTTTGCATGGCATTTCAACCACGAAGCACAAAATGAATGCTTTACTACCAACAGTTTGCCATACAAATAGGGAATAATGGGGGTATAGATGTTTCATGGCAGCTTATATTTTGTACAGGAATTCAGAGAGTAAACGTTAAAAATTTGGTGAAGATTGGTTAAAGATTTTAGGAGTTATAGGGGAATAAAATCAGCGTTTCACGGTTTTATGGTAGTCTAGATTTTCTGGAGGATCTCAGAGAATGTTTGAACGATTGGGCGAATATTAATCAAAGGATTTAGGAGTTATAGGGGGTGAAATCGGGGTATCCAGGTTTCAAGGTAGCCTATATTTTCCTCAGGATCCTAAAGAGTAGCTGAAAAATTTGGTGAAGATCGATGAAGGGTTTAGAAGTGCATAGGAAACAGACAGAGACATTATATTACATATATGGATTAAATATATATAATATAATGTTTGTATGTATATATTTTATTATTCACATCATAAAAATATTTAAAAAAATTATTTTATCAATAATTATTAAATACTTTATTAGTTATAAAACTATTTCTATTAAATAAAAATGACTGTTATGTATTTGTTTCGTGTGTTTGTGTGTCTGTTCGTAATATTTCTCGAAAACTAAACGTTATAGAAATGTGTTATTTTTATATTCGTGTTATTTGCTTGTTGTTCTGCACGTCTGACTGTAAAATTTCTCAAAACCTTAAAAAATTTGATTGAATAATGAGCAAAATGAGATTAAAACTTAAGAAAATTGCTCGAGAAATTTATATATTTAAGTTATATTTGTAAGAATTTTTTAACGTTTCTTGCTTACATAAATCCAAAATTACTTTAAATTTAACGAGTTTTTAGGACGAAGCGTGGATTCGAATCCCTTTTTTACTTATATATTTCTTATAGATTAGAATTTTGATTAAATCATAATATTTCAGGAATCTCAGATGTCTTCGTAACGCCATTCACACAAATTTGATGCTCACCTACTTACTGATTGATATTACTTGGATTATAACAGCAACAATACAAAGTAGCCATTCCTATGCTGCTAACGAGGTACACAATTATCTTATAAATTAATCACATAATTTAAATATAATTAAATATTAAATTTCATAATTCTTAGGTAACTTGTATCCTCATCTTATTATTAACTTATTTATTGGGAACAAACTTTTTCTGGATGTTCGTAGAGGGTCTATATTTATATATTCTAGCTGTGAAGACATTTTCTATAGAAGTAGTCAGGATACACGTTTACGCATTTATAGGGTGGGGTAAGTATGGTTTTTATTTATCTAGGATAAATAAAATTAACTAAGGATCAAATTATATGTGTAGGATAAGTAAAACTAATTTTTAAGATGATTTTTGTAGTGAGATGCTGGAGATCAGATTTTCATCTTCAGCATCCTGAGCTTATAATCGTCGAGATTATAACTCTTGATTATGAGGTTATAACTTCTGATTTTGTCAAAAATTATGATAAAATGTCTTAAGATAGTTTTTATTGTTAACATTAACTCTAAACTCTCAAAAAGTGTATACAATTCGAACGGATGCTGAGGGATCAAATTCTCATCTTTAGCATCCTGATGCTTCTTATTTACAAGTTCTATAAAAATGATAATAAAATATTTCTTAATGAAGACTGTTATTGCTCTGAAGACTTGATATTATAAAAATTAATAGGAATATTAATTAAAAAAAACGTTAGGAATGGAATCTTGAAAATTTTCTAATCGATTCTTTATAGTAAGATGTTAAATATAGTAATTTTCATCAGAATGATAAAAGTATAAAATTAATTATATTTAAATCTAGCATTTAACTCTTAAAACCATCATTAAAAAGCTTAATGTATGGCCAAAAATATCTTAGAATTAATATAATTTTTTATAACGTTGTTTATTATCATGGAACCTTTCCTGTAGATCGATAAGTAAAATAATAAGAATTAAATAACGCTAAGCAGATAGAAATGTCGTTAAATGTTTGAAGCGTTGTGAAATCGTTTAAGCAGTTAGTTATAAATAATATATTAAAACATATGTAAAAAATACTTCTTAATGGAAACTTGATTGATTTTTGTGGGAATACTTTTTTAGTTTATCTTCTAAATTCTAACATATGGCAACTGGTTGAATAGTTTTCTTTCATTTTCGAGAATAACTCTTGAAATGAAATTGCCAATTATCTCCTCTACAATGGAATCTACACTGGCTAAAACTTTATTTTGTACAATTTATTCTTAAGAAACCATGATAAAATTGATTTAAAATGCCTCTCTCCAATGAAAGAGGACGTAAAAATTTACGAGAAAATCAGGAAAAGTATGACTTGCTATTTGAATGACGTTACAACTTAAAGATTTATTGTCTCTCTTTGGTTATTATATAACACTTTTTAGATAAATTTAGAAAAATTTATAAAATATATGAAATATATATTTATAAAATATATAATGTAAAATTATAATTAATAGGAGAAATGTTAATTTAAACCGCATTAAACTAAAGCATTTTGCATGGCATTTCAACCACGAAGCACAAAATGAATGCTTTACTACCAACAGTTTGCCATACAAATATTTGTCATCTACTCAAATCGCCGTTGTATATCTTGCTCTTATCGATTTACTACTTTCTACTTCTGTTTTCTAACAGTTTTCAAACTCTCGTTCAACGAATTTTACTGAAAACACAACAAAAAAACAAACTTATGTGGCTAACTACTCTCTTTATTACATTTTTAGAAATGGCAAGAGTACTTTCTGTTAAAGAATTACAACATAAGACTTCCTTCTTACATAATTCAAATCATTCTACCAGAATTTTAACTGTTTTCCCAAATTTCCTTATAAAAAAATGATGCTTCACTCTTGCTACATCGATGCGGAAGCGTGGGAAATGCATCAAAAATTGGGTCCTTGACCTCTTAAACATCTTGTACGCTTTATGTCGTGCTGCATTATTATACAATTCAATAAACTTTATTGACAAGGGAAAAAATCCTTCGATATTTTTAAGGTTTTTGAAATATTCAGATGCAAATGTCGAGAATAGAATCAGTATATTGGATGTCAGATAAGAATGTGAAGCAGCATCTTTACAATGATTTGGTATATTTTTCTATTTTAAACGGGACTGACTCGAATAAATTCTCTTTACAATCTTTATTATCGCTGAAAAATAAAAATCGATAAACATTCGTATCTTATCTTTATACACTGCACACATTAACTAGATTTTTCAATTTTTCAATGTGTTGTTGCTTTTTATCTGAAAATATTATTTTTTAGCTGTGTAAATCTGACTTTTGCAACATTGTTTTAATTGTTAATTTCGTCATAACATTATATTAAAAAACACAACAAAAGAAAACAGTTGGAAACAATTAAGGGTTCGCGATCTATACATTGAGAATATAATAAATTGCATTATACTTATCAGCTTCTCAACCTCTAATAATCCTTCGTTTCATTTATCAAATTTATCAAGTTTAACGAAAAATATTAAAATATTTTATGTTAAATTTAGTAATATATATTAAAAATATATGAAATTTTATAAAATTAAATAATATTAATAATAAATAATGTTAAGATGGTGTTTCTCTAGGTTTATATATTTTTTAAATAATTTATATAATATATCAGACAAAGAATAAAGATATTTATTGAATAAATTTTGCTTAAAATACAATGAAAGATCAGTAAAAATCTTACAAAAATATTTATTTTTAAGGAACATAAGAAATTATAAGATTTATTTTGAATTATGATTATTATATAATTGATTTTTGCTAAACTTTACTTTTCAAAAACTTTTTTTGTAAATAAATATTAAAATTTAATATCTGAAAGTATATTTTTATTATTTAAAGTACGTTTGATCAAATATTTCGTCATATTTTATAGCTTAAATAATTTAATTCTTAGATTTAAAATCAATATTTCAAGGATGATTTTTATCTCATTTTTCAATGGGAAGCAATCATTGCTTTTGCTTTTTACATTACTCTGAACAACAGCCACGTAAAAACGGCCATTGTTTGGAGGTTTTTAAAGAATTTCAAAAGGAAACCTTCCTGAAAAGTTTAGTAGTAACCGTTCTTGGAAGGTGGCCCTACTTCTCTCCTCTTTCTCATCTCCACACACTTTTCCCTTTCTTCCTCCTAGACTTTTGAGTAGGCTATTTCCCAATTATACTGAAGTGAAGAGCAGAATCTATAAAATTACATCTGATAACAAATTATTTACTAGAAAAGTAATTAATATTATATATATATATATATATATATATTTCTTTCTTTATTCAGGTCTACCAGGTTTGTTTGTGGCCATATGGGCCACTGTTAAAGCCTACGTTTCAGGAAATAATAACCCAGACATGTTCATTTTGGAAGAGTAAGTAAAATTTCAATATTTCCTAATGTTAGAAACCATCGAAAATGCCTGGAAACGATCAAGTTTTTGAAATATTAAGCAACATTCAAAAAATTATTCTATGTTACAGCATTCCTTTAAGATATAATCTATACCTTTTGGCATTTTCTGCGAACATGCTTGATGTATCAATAATGGAAGCTTGAACGATTTACGTTTCAAGTGTGTAGATCTATCCGTTTCCATTGAATATATCTTTACAAAAATGTTTAAAATAACTCGAGTTTTGGTAAACAGTGATAAGGGAAACAGCATAAAGAAATTCTACATAAGAACGTGTGAAAATATAACAAAAACTCTTATAAAAATGTTCGAAATTTGATAAATTTGCCAGAAAATTCTTCAAATTTTTACAGTTTTTAACTTTATAACTGTTATTAAAACGTAAAATTAAATTAATTTATTAATATTACAGTAAGATTTAATGTTAATTGCTAAGAAATCATTTCAAGTAATACCTTTTTAGAACTCTTTCCAGAAAATATATAATATTTTCTATCAGAAAGGACATAAATTATCTTCCACATCATAAAAAGTAGCGAAAGCTTTAAAAAATCTACAGAATTTCTCGAATTTCAACCTTTAAATATTAATCTAAGCAACATTAAAGTGACATGTTACAAGTTTTACTCTCCACTTTCAACTTGTATTTTTTACCCTTCTGTACGGTTTAAAATTTTTCCAACTTTAGTTACATTGAATAATTTATATATTTTGTGAACTTGAACATATTTTATTGAGTTTTAGAGAGAGTTTAATCTATTTTTAAGATTAAAAAACATGCAGAAAATGTGTCGATACTTGTGGTTTATCGATCCAGTGATGGATGAGAAGCTGTTGTAGATGCTTAGTTTGCAGGGAAAAATAACATTTAACTATAATGAAAACTATTAAAAACAGTAATTAAGATGGGACATTATAAAAAATTAAAGATAAAATTTATCCATAAAGAGCTTTAAGTGTATAAAATGTAGTACAATTTGATATTCTAATTTACAGATGTCCATGGAGGATGCGAGATAATTACGAATATATCTTCGTTTGTCCCATAATTATCGTTTTACTGGTAAGTTACATGATAAGAAAAACACTTTTCTAATTACCTAATACACTTCTGAATTAAATTTTTCTTCTTTTTTCTAGGTGAATGTCTTCTTTTTGGGACAAATTATGTGGGTTCTCATCACTAAATTAAGATCTGCAACGTCTGCAGAGTCAAAACAGTACAGGTATTTTTATATTTTATGAGTAAGAATATAGGAAAGTTGGCTTTAAAAAATGCTTAGGTAAACAGAAAAGATCATATAAACAAATTTAAGTATGATTATCTGCATAAAAAATTGTTAGAATTTGTGATGAGTTGTATTGATTTCTACTACTTACCAGTAGAAAAAAATTTTTATTCTTAGTTTTGAGGTATAAAATATAAAGAATTATTATTATTTTATTATAAAATTTAACTGTAGAAACTGTATATTTTATAGGAAGGCTGCTAAAGCACTATTGGTGTTGATACCCCTTCTTGGAGTCACCTATATTTTAGTATTGGTTACACCTAGCCACAGAACAGCACGAGTTGTTTTCACTTATATACAAGCAGCTTTACTTTCAAGCCAGGCAATTATCTGGTTTCTTTTTATATATTAACACGCAAATTATCAATAACATCTTATTTATATAATTTCTTCTAACAGGGTTTCACTGTGGCAGTTCTTTATTGTTTCTTGAATGGAGAGGTAACACGAAGCTAATATTTAATATTAAATTGTTTGCACGTTTGTTATGAAATATGTCTCACTTCTAGGTGCAGAAATCCCTTAGATATCTGTGGAAAAAGTGGACGACGGGACACTCTGCTAGAGCTGGCTCTCAACGATATTCTATGACATATCGTTCTTCTCATTACGGAAGCGAGAATACGAAACTATACAGAAATCGTGCTATACACAACAGGGATAGCTGTATCAGCTTCACTACAACTACAAGTGTCAGTAATTGTCAAAGATACCTACCAGAAATTTGAATATCATCTCGATTCATCCCATTTTTCTCTGAAGATAATTGCTCACGTTTATGAACAAAGTCCCTTTGTCATCTGTAATCTTTATAAATGTAAATTATGTCGTTGTATTAAAGTATTTTTGCCTCCTACAGTCTTTAAAAATCGATTTATTTATTTATTTTTAACCATCTCTTTATCTTCTGAATGAGTAAAAGAGAAGAGCATTAAGTTATAAGGAAAAAAATTAATTAAAAATCGAACAGTTTGAGACATTTTGAATAATTAACTTTAACTGATTTTCCTATTTTGAATATTCTAGAGTAATTATAAATCGAACAAACCTTGACATTACAACGTTTGTTTAGAAGATAAATTACCACACGACGTGCATAGCATCACTATAAATCCTTCAATAACCTTTGAAGGATTTAGTTATATATTCTACAAATATAGAATTATTAACTCAAATATTCAAAATATTGAAAATATTACTCTTTTTTACAAGTTTTCAAGGTTAGAGTTATATAATTTATAAATTAGAAACTAATTACTGCTCGCGTAATTCGTGTAAATGTGATAAACTCATGAGAGGACATATTCCCAGAAGAAATAAGTAATATTTCTGTTGTATAATAAACGTTTACTAAATTTTAGAAATATTTTATGGAATATTACACTTTATAATGAACGTCGAATCGAAAGTTTTAGTGTTAAACGATGCGGAAGAGTAGAGATGCAGCATCACTTATCCGAAAAAGACGAAGATGCTGATAATTACAAATGAATATATTCTTTAAATTTATGCGAGTTTTTGATAAAAATATTCACTGAAATTTAAAAAAAAAATTATATTTTTAAAGATAATAAGAATGGAGACTAATTTTGTTTATTTTTTATTGCATTTTAAATGAGTTATTAAGAGAATTGCAGAGAAGTATAACGATTGGAAATATTCTAAACTATTTTAATGATTTGTTCTTTGATTTTTATTTGTAAATATTAAAAAATATCAATAAAAATAAATAAATTGTTTTATACGGCAATTTATTTAATTTTAATTTAGATAAAATATAATTTTGACGTCTCTATTATCAGTATAGAAACGGAAAATTATTAATTAATTCATCTACTAATAATGATAAACACGATTGTCCGTCCTATCGACTAAACTTAATGACTTCCCTTAATTGTNTATTATTAGTTTTATACTTGTTTATAGAGCAACAAAATATTTTTGTAGCAATACAAGAAAATATTTGTCGGAGTTACATCATTATTTGCGCTGATAAAGTTTAACAAGTAAAGGAAAAAAAATTTTTTTTAAATCTTTCTGCATAGCATCATTGAGCGATAGTGCCTAAACTAGTTTTGTCGTTTGTTAATTACATTTATTTTATTTTATTTAAAATATATGCTTTCGAGTTTAGTAGTATCTTGCCCCTGTACTGTACATCTTCCTGTTAACAGAAGAGCATGCCTTTCATCTATCTAACTCTGTTCTGGAGAATATTTTTGAATTGAAGTCATGTGACTTCAGATGTCGACTGGAAGTTCGTATATAGTTAATCGAGACCTCTTGCTCCTAAGGTTTCCCATATCTGGTCTTAATTACTATCTAACTCCTCGAGATTAAAGAAGGATAGAGAAACAGACAGTGGGAATTTATATGTCTGCAATTTAAAAATTGCAGTCCAACAAATGAATGCAATTCAAATGTATAAAGCAATCTGAAGTTTTATTTACCTTTAGTCAAATTCTTCTGCTTTTGATCTGTAACTGTTGAGACATTCTATATTCAACTGTTTTATAAGGGTTTTTTTAAATAATATATTACAGAATATTATCATTATTATTATATAATTTATGTGTTAACTGCAATGTTACTATAATAGAAAAAACATTTTATTAATTTAATGGTATAAAGTGCCACTCACCATAGGAAATATATATATGTTACCGCTAAAGCTCGAAAGTCGTTAATGTGTACATTACCTAGCTAATCTGCAGATTAACTAGGGTGATTCGTTAAAGTTGTGAAAATTGTTCCATTTCTCAAATTACCTAGATAATATGCAGAGTATCTAGGTAATCCGCACATTACCTACTAGACATTAGGTAAAGTGAAAATAAGATCTTTGCCACAAATAAATGTACCACAAATAGGTGTGCTTGTCGCAAAAACCAATTGCTACGAAATTCAAAGTGTCACCAATCTTTAGACTGCACTAATAAGTAAGCACAATTGGATAATGTTACCTATGGTGAGTAAAATGAGAAAGGAAACAGTGGGGACGCATATTCTAACCTAACCTAACCTATTCTAATAATTTGGTTGGTAATAATTATGGTAATTTATTAGAATGCATTAACTGCACAATTATATCATGCAATCACCAGAAAAAGTATGATAACTTTATTATTTTTCGTCTCCGATCCAAAAGTAGGGTATCGTTGAAGTCGTCTCGGTCCTCTCAGTTCATATAGATACTCAAAGTCCCGAAATTCCATATGTGGTTATCTATATAATAATTCCCCTAATTGTATTAATATTTTAAACCGTTTGATTTTTTGTACGTTTTTTAATTGGTTGATGATTGATTCTATCAACTAATTTGTTGATTGTTTGATTGTATTAACTTGATTCTTTAGATATCGAAAATTAAATAAAGAACATTATGTTAATTTAAGTGTATAGAAACGTTGCTGTTGTTCCAGCAAAGATCTTATTTTCACTTTACCGAGTGCGTAGTAGGTAATTTGCAGATTACCTAGATAATCTGCACATTACCTAGGTAATTTGAGAAATAGAACAATTTTAGCAACTTTAACGGATCCCCCTAGTTAATCTGCAGATTAGCTAGGTAATGTACACATTAACAACTTTCGAGCTTTAGCGGTAACATATATATGCAACTGCCATTCTGTTGCACACAGAGATTCACATGAGTGATCCAACCTCGAAAGATATCATGGGTGAAGGCCTGACTTTGATATAATGTCTGTATGCTTACGTTCTTCAAATAAATAAGGACTGGATCTGTTCATACGCAAAGGACACAATAAGTTGAAAGTCTGTCTACGTGTAGGTCTTTCATAGGCTCGCTTATCGCACAAAGAATCAAAAATCTGTTACATTACGCTACACGAAGCTGCTGGGGTTTGAGGGGTGGCTTATGGGATATACTATACGGCTAATAAATTTTAGAGTATATGAGTTTTATTATTATTTGGCTGAAATTTTCAAATTGCAGATCAGTACATTCCTATTGTCTTTCTGTCTGTCCTCAGCTTTCCGTTTCAAGATTACATAGGCTTAGGGGACGGAGGGTCCGATTAACTATAGGCCTATACATACTAACTTCCAGACTAGACCGGATTTCAATTCAAATTTTTTTCAAAGATGGAGTAAGATAAATGACCGGCATAACTGGATTGTTATCAGAAGTATGATGTATAGGGGTAAAACCATTAAAATCCAGACTAGATACGGAAGGTTTAGGGGCCAGAGACCCGATCAACTATATATGAACGTCCAGACCAAATCGAAAATCACGTGATTTTTTAAAATTAAAAAATTATTATAATTTCATTCCGGCATTGTGACGATACGACATTAAATAATTGCTCGTATTATTTAAGTTTCAATTTCTATTAATGTAGAAAATTTCCACTACAATATAGCAAGCAGAAAGAGCACGATAGCTCTATAACATTAATATACGCTACTATATTACTAATTTATCCCAAATAAAAGTATAAAGTATTCCTTCTATAACACTAATGTAAGTCTAGAGAGTTTAATACATACAAATATACAAGAATGACCCCGGCAATGAATTAAAAAATAAAATATCCATAAGATAAAGTAATAAAATGTATAAAAAATTCTACTCTGAAACAGATTTTTATGTTACTACAGAAGTATAAACATCTACTGTAGTTATATAGCTTACTTCTATAGCATATATAACAGTTACTGAATTGAAATCGTGTTCAGCATCTCAATAATAATTTACAAGATTGTCTATAGTAATGTTACTGCAATACTCCCAAGTCTTGTAATGTTCTCCTACGATAACGTATAGAATAAATATAACATTTTGTACTAAAATCAACATGTCTACTGCATCAATAATAATATTATTATTAAGCTTGTATAGTTATAATTATATCCTTTAATACTGTATTAGGGTATTAAAATTACTGAAACTTCATTAATATTTTTTCAGTTTAGTAACGCATAATTGTTATTTTCCTAGCTGTTTACTACATTTATAGCTGTTTATTATAAATATAGTAAAGTATCTTAATACTATAATAGTACTCTTTGTTTATATTTTATTAAAATTGTCTCCTAGATCTAAAGTTAATGCTCCAAAAAGCTTATCTAAATTAACTATTACAACTGCATTATTATACATTTATATCGGAATTTACTCGTATAGATAATTAAAAAATATATATTTTTTATAATAAAACTCGTATACAAAGTTTTAATATATAAAAATTTCACTAATAAAACTGATAATTTAAGATTTATACCACATAAGATATGAAATTTTAGCAAGAGATGCAACAATATAGAAAATTTAAGTAATAATAAATGTTAAATTTAAGAAAATATCATTAATTAATATTAATTAATTTTAAAATATTCCTTATTAAAAATGAGAAAATTTGATAATCTAATAGAAATCAAAGGAGGAGAAGGAGGAGGCAGATGACATCCGTTCGAAGATGAAAGAAGAAAAGAATATCATATCATACAGAACAACAGAATTCAATATTTTTCTTCGCTAAGAACACAAACAGTATAAAATTAATAATAATAAACTCTTATGTAATCCTTAATTAATTTATAAATGTTGATATTTTAAAAGATTTAATTATATTAACATATAAACTTCGTCATCTTTGGAATTGTGACGTGGAGAATTTCGCCTCATCGAACTATTAAAGAATGAAATATTGTATAAATAATCGTTGAAAAAACAAATTACGAAGTTGGAAATCTTCCAATAATTCCTTCTTCATCAAAAAATTGAGTTATTTATAACACACTTCACTGCTGTTATGTCTATTTAATAGCTAAAGTCCTATAAATCAACCCACTCAGAGTAGATAGAGAACTGTAGTAGAGAGATCATCAAGATATTTGTAAATAACTCTGCAATCTCTGTAGAAAAGAAATGCACAAATAATCAATTTCTTTTGACAAAATACAATTTTTTTTGGTTGTTATTAAAATGTAAATATTTACACTTAAAGTACTCAATTATCTGCACTTGTAAGAGAGCAAGTCATGTACAGATTTGAAAAGTCGTTTGTGAATTTATGTAACCAGAACGAAATTAGGGCAAAAAACTGATTTTTTAAAAGATTTTATGTTTAAAAAACTCTAAAATACTTATTTTTAAGTATAAAAAATAATTTAATTTATGCAATTTATTATTTTTATATTGTGTGACGTTAATTACGTTCTCATGGAAATGAAACGATTACACTGCAGGATAATTCAGATGCTGGATTATCGAGAGTATTTAGTATTAAAAATCTATTGTTTGAGTTATTATTTAATATTATTCTATTTTTTAATAAAATAAAATAAAATAATTCTCTTCTTCCCAAAATGAATAGCCATGTTTACAAACAACTCATAATTTTATTTTATTTTATTATCTTTTTACATTACTCTGAACAACAG